>NW_015159730.1:39200-63210 GCF_001447785.1 Gekko japonicus | reverse complement strand
CGGCAGTGGAGCTGCAAGGCCGGCAGTGGAGCTGCAAGGCCGGCAGTGGAGCTGCAAGGCCGGCAGCGGCCAGGATCGTTGGGGGCGGGGTGTGTGGCCTTATGACACACTTCCGGTGATGTCAGGGGGTGTGGCATATGCTAATGAGTTATACTAATGAGTTCCCCTAGCTCTCTTTCTACGAAATGACCCCTGGTGGAGACCAATGCTCCCTCTAAGCTGTGGAGTCTTGTGAGCAAAAAATTCTACATTGTGAGCTACTGGCATTAAAGTTGTGAGCGAGCGATTTGGCTACTGCATAAATTAGTTTGCTCTGGAGCCCTCCTCCCTGAGCTAAGACAAAAATGTGTGAGCCGGAGGCTAAAAAACTGTGAGCTAGCTCACACTAACTCAGCTTAGAGGGAACGCCGGTGGAGACTGGCAAGGGACCGAATCAACAGAGAGAGACCATAGTTCTTAAAACCAGTTTATTACAATATACGCTTCTTAAGGACGGAAAGCACTTTAGCACTTAGAAATCTTTTAGGATAAAAACACCACATTGCCATATTCGGCACAGAATACCTCATCGCAAAGTTCAACGCGAACATTGTGTGCTAGTATGACATAACATAGGGAGCCCCCCCTGGTCTAGTCAACAAGAGCTCACAGAGAGCTGATGGGTGACCAGCCCAGAGCAAAGAAATCTTCAGTTTATACCCTCACATGGGGCTGCCAACCCTCCAGGTGGCACCTGGAGATCCCTTGCTATTACAACTGATCTCCAGACCCCCTGGAGAAAATGCCTGCTTTGGAGGGTGGACTCTATGGGCATTACACCCTGCTGAGGTCCCTCCCCATACCAAACCACACCCTCTCCAAGCTCTCGAGACCCTTCCCAACCCCAGAGATGAAAATCCCTTCAGCATTAGTGAGCAGCTACCAAAACTCTATAGCCTGGGGGGGGGCTACCTCTGTGCACCAGCTATCGCAGACCGTCCTCCCTCTTTCAGAGGGGTGGCACTGCCCCCCCCCGAAGCACTGGGCCTGCCCACCTCTCTCCCACTCTGCATGCAACCCATGCAACCCACCACCACAGAAGGAAGCAAAGGCATCTCCTTTCCTCCCCTGTTAGACAGAGGACAGGCTGCAGCGTTAGTTGCTCAAGCGAGAAGCGACAGCAGGAGTGGTAAAAACTGCCAGTGCGGGGGAAGGGGAAGCTACCCTAGTGCCCCTCCAAGTTAAGGCCTCCTGTTGTGTTGGTTTATGTTGCCTAAGGCTGGTGGACAAACAAGGATGTATTCATCCAACCTTTCACCGTTGACCTGCAGGGCAAAGGTTTACCACAGTGGTTCCCAATGTGGGTGCCCGTGGGCAGGGCTCTAGTCGGGGGGGAGCTCTCAGGTACGGAGCTCCGGAAGAGAACCTCTAGGGGGCGGGGCGGTCACGTGGTGAAGCCCCGCCCCCTTCTTTACCCCGCCCTCTGCTTCGATCCTCATTCCGTTTGGGAATGAGGATGAAGCAGGAGGGTAAGTAGCCGGGCCTTCTGACACACTTCCGGTGATGTCAGGGGGTGTGGCCTTCTGTCACTTCCGGTGATGTCAGGGGGCGTGGCATATGCAAATAAGTTATGCTAATGAGTTATGCTAATGAGCTCCGGCAGCTCTTTTTCTACAACAAGACCCCTGCCCGTGGGTGCCCCGTAACACCCACCAATGTTTTTCCTGGTGCCTGCCTCCTGCTTCCCCAAAGCAGGGAGCCACTCCTGGCTTTCCTCCACTTCACTGGAGTAGGAGGTGTTTTAGAATAAGCCCAGGAGGCAACACCTTTGTGTCTACAGGGAGCACTCATTTGGAAACAGCTGTCTCCACCGTGGGAGGATGCTTGGCTCGCAACTTTCTAACATTTTTACGGAACCTCCCAATGTTTTATGAACTGGGCCCGGCTTCAAGGACCGCATTTCGTAGTGCCCCCAACTACGTGTTCTCAACATTCCAAAAGCGCCCACACGGCCAACAAGTTTGGGGAATCCCTGACTTACAAGTCTCAACTAGGAAACCTGTTTGCTTATCAAGTGAATCCGCATTCACGACGGTTACAGTGTATTCTAGTCTCTGGTCTGAGAGATATCCAGCCGACCTCAACCAGAACTAGGGCCTTTTCCGCAGCGCCTGGAAGACAGAGATGTTCCACCCAGCTTATGGTTGAGGACAGCGGCAGTTTTTCCGTCAAGCCTAGCCCCTTCCGTTTTCCTCCCTCCACAGGGTTAGAGGATATAGGTTCCCATCTGAATTAGGAAAGAAATTGCTGTTGTTGAACTGTTAATCTGACTGTATAGGTTTTTGTTGAAACATTTCTATCAAGCTGTTGTTCACCGCCCTGAGCCCTGTGCACAGGGGAGGGCAGTCTATAAATCAAATAGATAAACAAACATTTTTTAAAAATTATTTATACCCCATTTCTTTTCCCTACCCAAACTGGCTTACATTGTTGTCCCTGCTTCCAACCCTGCAAGGTAGCTTAGGCTGAGAAAGAGTGCAACCGGCCCAGAGCATTTCCAGGGCAAAGCGGGGATTCGAACCAGGCCTCTTTGGCTCTTCTTGTCTGACATTCTGACCCTTACAGACAAAAGTCAACAGGCAAGAACACACGCTGCAAACCAGGAATCAGGAAACCAGCACACAAATACCTGGATTGCATTGCCGAGACGACTTCAGCTATGACTTATCTGCTAAAAATAAGGATGTGGCCAAGGCAGAAACTAATCTCGGTTCTGACACACACTGTATTTGAGGCCCTGGCGACGTCCCGAACGCTGACTCTGTTTCCTCCTCTCCAACTGGGGCCGGGCCTGCATGGCAAATCTCTGGGGTTATTAACGAGCGTAATGTGCTTTGAAGGCTTAAGAGAGCAGCATGTGCTAATTACCACCTGTCCTGAGATACAAACCGGATTTTTCACCTGGTGACCTGATTCACACAAACACACACACACACACACCCGACACCTGTCTGGAGCTGAATGCCAGGTTAATCCAAAAAAAAAAACCTGCTGAATCACCGATTCCAAATTAGAAGCAAGGGAGAGAAAAAAAACAGATTATAATAAAAATATTACCGGCTTGGGAGTTAACCTTTGATTAACCTTTTCATTACCTCAGTGCGGCTGCATTTCCCATCCACGGAGATAAAGCTACTCGGGACTTGTCGTTAAGTCACATTCCAATTCTATTGGCCAATGGTCACATTCCACATCAGCTTCAAGCTTCCGATCCTCGTGTCTGTGTGTCTTTTTTTTTTTTTTTTTTTAAAGGGGAACTCTACCACATACCTGCTCGCTTTAATAATGGGCAGCACATACAAAATGGCTACTGCGCGGATGTCCTCTCAAATCTCTCCCGCATAGCAGCCATTACGATATGGTAAGCCACTCGCATAAGACTGCAGAATTGCAGTCGGGGAGACCTGTGTTCCAATCCCCAACTCTGCTACAGAAGCTTGCTGGGTGACCTTGGGACAGTCAACTGTCTTTTTCAGCCTGATCTACCTCACAGGGCTATGTTGTTGCTGTAGTTGCCATCGAGTCATGGCTGCCTCACAGCGGTTTTCAAGGCAAGAGGTGTTCAGAGGTGGTTTGCCATTGCCTGCCCCTGCGTCACGACCCTGGTCTTCCTCAGTGGTCGCCCATCCACATACTAGCCAGAGCCAACCCTGCTTAGCTTCTGAGATCTGATGAGACTAGCTTGGACTATCCAGGTCAAGGCTATCCAGGAGAATAAGACAGAGAAGGAGAGAATGATATTGTGAGCTGCTTTAGGACCCCGTTTGGGAGAAAAGTTGGATTATAATTAGAATAATACATATAGATACTCTGCCACACGGAGTGACAGCCGCTGCAACTGTCCACGTTATTATTTGCATTTATAGTCCACCTTTCCCACTGGGACGCAAGGTTAATTACAAGTATCATTTAAAAAAAAAAATACAGTCAATCAGTAAGAAGATTACAGAATATGATAATAACATTTGGCAATCAGTTGTTTCTTGTTCCCCTAGCTTTTGGAGATCATTATAATTCTCCACCAGAAATACATCACAGGCCCCGGTCACACGGGCCGGATATCGCGGGGGGGAGGGGGGAGGCGTGGCTAAATGCCCCGGAGGAAACTAACGCGTGGCTGCCCGAGCACACGTCCCGGTCGAGGTCCCGTGGTTCGGGGGGAATGCCGATCAGACGGGTATCCTGCAGTGTGGTACAGAAGCCGCGCGATCACACTGGCAATCGCTCTTTGTGCACACGCGCTGTTAGGCACTGTTGCGCAACTTGCGGAGACGAACAGTGGCGGGCGCCGGATGCCACATAAGTCCACTGGGAATGTGATCAGACACCCACCCTTGGCCCGCGGTTTCAGGAAACTAGAACCTCATAGGTAGTAGTTTTTAACTCCGCACCTTCGGGCGGGGAGCCACGGGTTCCCCACAGGAGCACTACGCTTCCCAGATGTTGGAGTGAGATCGCACCCGGAAAATCCGCGGGACTCCCGTGCCTCTCCTGCGGCAACTTTGCCGTATGACCGGGGCCACAGATTATCAAAAGGGCAGGATGGTGTAATGGGTTAAACTCCAATTTTGGAGGCGGAAGGGTAAACGGTGTGCACAGACAAGACCGAAATTGCAAGCCCACTTTGCAGTGTCGCTGCGAAGGTCAACGAGATCAGTGAGAGGCAGTGCCAGAGACGAGACAGTAGCCAGAACAAGTTAAACTGAAATCTTTGGTTAGAATAAACATTTCAAGAAGGCAGACTTGCTGTGATTTAAATGCTGGGGCAATTCAAGTGACGGGCCCTAAGGATAGCTGCACGGAAAACAAGTTCATCACTTTGAAAGTGACACAGGTGCTTTATATCCACGCCTCAGTGACTGACAAAACGATACATTTTTTGGAATCTGATAGTAAAAGACAGTTGAAGAGAATTTTCTTGCCCCACATTTCTGGGAGAGGTATGCAAGAACAGAACACGTGGGCAGAGGTCACTTCGGGGGGGATTGCGGGGGATCGCAGTTCCCCCGGGTGAGGTACGGGGGGGCACATGACGAAGCCCCGCCCCCCGCTTCCGGCCCTCATTCAGCCTGCAGGTTGCTCCCTCCCTGCCTCTCCCCACCCCTGCCTGCCTGGGGCCAGGGAGGGCCTTCGCGGGGCTTCCTTGCACTCCCGCCGGCCTTGCAGGTCCGCCGGGCCGGGACCGTTGGGGGTGGGGTTATGACACACTTCCGGTGATGTCAGGGGGTGTGGCATATGCTAATGAGTTATGCTAATGAGTTCCCCTAGCTCTTTTTCTACGAAACGACCCCTGCACGTGGGACACCTACCCACATGAACACATGAAGCTGCCTTCTACTGGATCAGACCCTTAGCCCATCAAAGTCAGTATCGTCTACTCAGACTGGCAGCGGCTCTCCCGGGTGTCAGGCTAAGGTCTTTCACATCACCTAGGACCTGGGGACTGAACCTGAGGCCTTCTGCAGGCCAAGCCGATGCTCCACCACTGAGCCATGGCCCCTCCACACAAAAGTCCAATTGTTATGTAACCAGACAGTAACCTAAGTCCTGGCCAACAGCTTTGGCCAGCGGGAACCCATTTCAGCTTTTAAGGCCTCCAGCATCAGAGGCCTAGCTTGCAAAGAACAATACAAACAACACACTATGAGCCATGATGCCACTGATTCCACACAGATCAGCCGGACGCCCTCCCAGTGTCTGTTTAGACAGACATTTCCTGGCCTTCCTGAAAAATGGTCACTCTGTGCATTCCTCGCTATCAGAAGTCCCCCCCCAAGCACCCTCCATTTCCCGTAAGCCGCCAGCTCTCTTTTCTAATGGACATGAACAACCAGGAAGAGACAAAACAAAATGAGAATCCCATGTGCGTTCCTCCTTGGAAACTCAAAGGGAAGTCTCTGCATGGGAAGCAAAAATCTCCAAAATGCAAAGGATGCAGAATGGGTTCCCCCCTCCACCTGCCCAAAATCTTCTCTCTGGGTTTTTTTCCAGTTCCTGCCGAGAAAACGCAAATCTTTTTTAAAAAGATCTATTAAAAATGCAACACTTACAAAAACCATTCACTACAAGGCTTCTGCTATGTCCCTCAAAACACCCAAGTGGTACATTCACATGATAGCCAATGACTGCATCCAGAGATGGCTTTTTAAACAGGCATTAAGACAGGATGTGTATGAGCCATGGTGGCCAACCAGGTACCCTAGAAGGCCTAGACTCTGGGCGGCAAGGCCCTGCTGCTGCCCCTAGCAACCAATATTCAGAGGAATACCACCTTTGAACAGGAAGCCAAGTTAGCCATCATGGTTGATAACCACTAGTGGACTTATTCATCCAGGAATCCTCTTTTAGAGCAATCTAGTCAAGTGGGACCTGGACCTGGTTGGCCCAGGCTAGCCCAATCTTGTCATATCTAAGCAGAGTTGGCCCAGGGTAGTTCTTGGCTACCAAAGAAACCCAAGGTTGCCACGCAGAGGCAGGCAATGGCAAACCACCTCTGCATGTCTCTTGCATCGAAAATGCCATGAAGGGTCATTATAAGTCAGCCGCAACTTGACAGCACTTCCCACGACCAAACTAGTGGCCGTTTCTATAGCACGCTGCAACACGATCCATATGTTAATGTCGCACGGTGTTATTGCTCTTCTATCTTGAACATCAGGGGCACACGGAGCAGGGCCTCTGAGAGTGATCTGTTTTGGGGAGGTTCTTCTGAGCCGCCCTGCCCGGGAGGGTACAGACCTTATAAATAATAACAACATTACATATGTGCATGCCTAAATGCTTGTTGTAAGCAATGGCCCCCTCTGTTCCTGACGGTGAGCAGCTGGATAAGAAACTGGCCCAGTTCCATTTGGCAAGCACCTAAAATTCGAGGATGGGTGAATTTTTATCAGCACTCCCAATGAGCTAAGTTAATTCATCCCTCAGCACACTCGGTGGTCTTAGATAAGCACTAAACATTACAGAAGATGCTATATAGTGTGACTGTCTGGCCTAGGGGGAAACCCAAGTCCAGATTTAATTGGGAACAGTCTTGGGAAGTCAGTTTCTCTCTGGCTGAGCTACCTCGCAGGGTTGTTGGACAGGATTCAATGTTACTCCAAGCTTCTCGGAAGCCGGGCAGGATGTACAAGCCGTTAAACACATGGGATATGACTGCCTACAGCTATCGCCACGCACGACCCAGCTCAGGAGGAAATGCACACTTTTGTCTTGTTTCACTATGCAACGAGCCGGCCAGGTAGGCCAAAGGCACTTTCTCTGGTCAGCTGTCCACTAAATGATGCACTGCTCCAGGCAGATGCAGAAGCATTGAACCATAACACTGCAAGGCGGGATACACAATTGTCTCTTGGAAGCACACAGTTTTTAAACATCGCGAGGCTCTTTTCGGGGAGCGGGAGAGACAGACACATGAACACCTTCATGCTTCCTGTTCTCTGGTATGTTTCCCCCCCTCTCTAGGTAAAAACCAGCAACCCAGCCAGAAAGGAGCTCTGCTTACAAGTTACCCACTAGTACCCAAACAAAGCTTTCCAGAGACAGAAGCCACAAACCTCCATGCTGTTCTGGGTTCAGAAAACTGGCCAGAGGGCCGGGGGTGGGTGGGAGAGAAAGTCATCTTCCTATGTAGGTGACACAAACCATATTTCCCAGTAAATGGGGAAACAGAAGTCATGTTGAACCCTGGATTTTCAAAGGGCCTCTTATCTTCTGAAGCAGCCGCACCTGTGATCTTTGGAAGCTCCAGACAGCTGCCAGCCACTCTGTCCCTTTCCTCTTTCCCACTGCACCCTTTCCAAAAAGCCGGGATCTGCAAACGCACCAGCATACTTCCAGAGCGGCGGGAACTCCTTTGCTAAGCCAACCCCCCCCCCCCCAAGTCTGATTGCTAAACTGAAGGCGAAAAGGTGTCGTGTGAAACGAGCGCAGACCGAGCCAGCAGGGAAAACAATGCCTCCAGCAGCAGGCTAATTATACAGAACCAATTTTTTTTTACCTAAAGCACTGCGATTCGGCCATCGGGGGGGGGGGGGGCTGTTGCGTGTGCAGAAAAAGAGACAGGGTGCTTCCCAGCGTCTCTTCAACCTGCCTGCGGTTTTTAAATGGAGAAGCGGAGAGACTATTGTGGCTCTGGAACCAACCTCTAGCCAACCTGCCTGGACTCAGAGACATGTCAAGATCGAATGAAGCTGCCAGCAAAAAGAAAAGAAGGGGGGTGGGGGTCCCTTCCAAGTCCATCATCAAAGGCTCTGTATTTTCGAAGCATGCCCCCCTCCTCCTGCAGAGACACTGCCAGTCCTTCCCTGCCATCCTCTATTCCGGGCATCCCCCAAAGCACATCCGAAAACCCAGAAGGATGCCAGGCGCCGAAGAGACCTCATTGGCTCTTTCCCCGGCCAGGCGGCTTTTGTATGCGGGTCCCCCGCTCTCGCCAAGGGAGCTGCTATGTCTCCGAGCAGGAGCAGCATGCGGCAGAGCCCGAGCAGATGGAGGCAGGCAGACTGAGCGCCCGGGAGGGATGGAGAGGGGAAAGGGGCGGAAGCGCCCGGAGGAAAGATGCAGAGGGAAGGGGACTGGAATGGGGCGAAAGAAATGGGGAGACGGGGTGTGTGGGGGGGATCGCCCTGAGCCTATGGGGAGGGCGGGGTATAAATAGGAAAATAAATTAAAAAATAAATAAAAATCCACAAGAGGGGGAATAGGAGGGATGGAGCAGAAAGGGGGGAATGGAATGGAGGGAGAGAAATGAATGGGGGGGGGACAGGCCTCAGGGGGGGAAAGAGAAAGAAGGAGGGAGAAGAAAGAGACAGCGGGATAAAAGAAAAGGAGAATAAAGGGGAAAGTGGGAGATGGGAAAGCAGAGAAAGAAGGGGGGGGGATAAAGAACCGCGGGCGGCCACGCTCCCAATCATATTCCCGGTTAAAATGTCCAAGCACTGGTGAGAATAAAAAGAGAGGCGGAAAGGAAGTCGGAAGACCACAATGGAAAAAGGGAGGGGGGGAGGAGGAGGAGGAGGGGGGGGAAGCCCCTCTCCGATCCGCCGGGGTCCCGGCCGGCCCGAGCAGCAGGGTCCCACTCACCTGCCACCGTGTACCTGTCCAGGTAGTTGAGCACGTTGCCGACGCTGAGGATGCCGGCCGCGGCCACGCGGGCTCTGCCCAAGCTGGGTGCCGCCGCGGCTGCCTTGGAGCGCTCCGCGCCGCCCGCGCTCTTGGCCCCGCCGAGGGCGCCGGAGAGGGTCTGCACCTCGCCGCTCCGCCCGCAGCAGCCGCCCCGATCCCCGCCGCCGCCTCCTCCGCCGTCGTCCTCGTCCTCGTCGTCCGCCGAGACGCGGAGGCGCCCGCCGCAGCCGGGAGGGCCGCCGCCCGACGAGCCGTCGCTCTCCAGGCACATCATGAGCCGCGGCGGTGGCGGTGGCAGGGACGCACCTGCTGCCCGGCCGGCGATCAGCGCCGCATCTTGGGCTGCCCGGCCTCGGCCGCCTGGTTGGCTGCCCCGCCGGAGCTGCTCCGCCAGGCAGAGCCGAGAGGGGGCGGCCCAGGCTCCGCCCCCGCCGGGCTGGGCCGCCGCGGGGGGAGCCGGCCACGGAGCGCGCCAGGACAAGGCCACGCGGCGGGCCTGGGAGCAGGAGAGGAACCGCCCGGGGGGCGCGGCCCAGTAGCCTCGGCTCGGGGAGTCAGCGGCGGTGAGCATCGCGGCGCTTGCTTCCGAGGAAACGTGGCCCGGCGCTCATACTGCAGTGCTGCGCGCCTCGGCGTACGCCTGCCCGCCTGCCTGCCTGCCTGCCTTTAGGCGCCAATCCCACGGACTTTGACTTCCCGGCGAACTTGTGGGCGCGCTGCCGGGGAGAGCAAAGCCTCCGTCGGGTTTGCTGCCAAGGAAACGTTTCGGGGGCTGCCGGGGACAACCGCATGCGTGCTTCCTAGGTGGAAAGAAGAAGCCCGAATGTTCCACTCGGGGCGGGCGTCCGTGTCCGCGTGGCCTAGGCTGCCGTGGAGGCAGCAGCAGGGGTGCCCGCCTTCGGTACGCATGCGGGAGCAGGCCCTATGGAGACGGAGAGCAATGTTCCCTCTAAGCTGTGGAGTCTTGTGAGCAAAAATTCTTCGGTGTGAGCTCCTGGCATTCAAGTTGTGAGCGAGCGATTTGGCTGCTGCAGAAATGAGTCTGCTCTGGAGCCCTCCTTCCTGAGCTAAGGCGAAAATGTGTGTGCCAGAGGCTAAAAAACTGTGAGCCAGCTCACACTAACTCAGCTTAGAGGGGACACTGACGGAGAGCAGGTTACCTCTGCGTAGATTAGGGGTGCCAGCCTCCAGGTGGGACCTGGTGACCCCCCCGGAATTGCAGCTCATCTCCCGAGTGCAGCAAGATCAGTTCCTCTGGAGAAAATGGACGCTATGGGGGGGGGGGGGATGGACTCTTATGGCATTGTACCCCACTGAGATCCCTCTTCCCCCAAGTCTCCACCCTCAAATCTCCATGAGTTTCCCAATCTGGAGCTGGCAACCCTACCCCCCCCCCACACACACACACTGGTTGCCAGGTGGGACCTGGGAACCCTAGTGCCTCAGGCATGAACACAAGAACATAAGAGACGCCAATGTTGGATCAGGCCAAAGGCCCATCCAGTCCAACACTCTGTGTCACACAGTGGCCAGAAATACCAGTGCCATCAGGAGGTCCAGCAGTGGGGCCAGGACATTAGAAGCCCTCCCACTGCATGCTTTAGAGCTACAGCTGGCTGGCTGCCTCCTTGGGAGTAAATCATATTGCCTTGGCCACGCTTTAGAGCCATAACCCTCTGTAGGCCCACTTAGGAGTAAATCCCATTGTGCTTATGCTTCTGAGTAAATTCAACTAGGATTGGACGGGTCTTTGGAGGACTTTGTGGGGAGTCCCAGTTGGAGAAAAAAACAGGAATTTATGAGGAAACAGAGGCCTGAGCCATAGCAACTCTTGATTGTCTTGTGCATTTACTCAGAAGTAAGTGCTCCTCGGTGTTTCATCAAAGAGCTATATTTCTGAGTGAACATGTGAACAGTCTATTTGCATATTCTCCTCCGAAGTGTCATTGCTGAAAGGGCCATGTTGTGATGGCGCTTAGATTCGCCAGTCTGTTCACCTCAGCGAGGTTGGCTGATCCCTGCCCATGTTCAATTTTTGTCATTAGCTACCCAAGCAGCAGAGAGCTGGAGGCTCCCTTATTTATTATTTATTGATTGATTGATTTTTCTACCCCACCCTCCCAGCCAGAATTTCTACCCCGCCCTCCCATTGTGTGGCTGCCTGACCAACAGAAATTAAACTATGTCCCTGGTCACACGAGAGGTTTTGGGCCGGGGGAGGGTTGGATCGGGGCCGCAGCAAATGGGCGTGATCCCACCGCAACATCTGGGAAGCGCTGCGCGCCCGTTCCCGATCCGGCCCTTCCGCCAAAAACCCCACAGCAAAAATGAACCACCTACCGAGGTGGTTCATCTGGGAAGTCCGCATCAAGGCCGGCCGTGGGATCGCCGGCACGTCTGTCCGCCGGCGCATCCCCGGCTCCTGGCCGAACTGCGCATGCTCACACATGCGCAGTTCGGCAGCCTCTCCCTCCCGACCGTGTCTTCCTCCCCGGCATCTGATCGTGCCGGGGAGCAACGGTGCCACGGCTCAGGGGATCCATGGGATCCCGCCACGGCGTTTCTATTTTGGTGCGGCTCTAATTAGCCGCACTTTGGCCGGTGTTTTCCCTGCCGTGTGGCAGGGACCTAGGATAACTAAATCTTCTGTGAAGGTCATGAGAACAGATCATTACACTAGGGAGGTAGTGTAGTGATTATAGTGTCAGAATAGGACGGGGTCCCCAGCTGTTGAGCCTGTGGACACCTTTGGAATTTTGAGATTGGGGACCAGGGGCCACCAGAATATGGCTGCTTCAGGGGCTGAGGCCTATCACAAAATGGCTGCCCTGAGGAACTCGGGTCAAGCACAAGACATTCAGAAGTTGAAAGCTACGTGTCATTCAAAGATGGAGGCAGTTGTTCCTCAATGGGGGCAGAGTGAGATCCAAAGGTGATGCCGTCTGGGTTCTTTTGAAGCACCACCGCCTGCCCCAGTTACATGTAAGGAAAAAAAGGTGCCAGTACTTACATATAAAGTGGCTGATTTCCACCAATTCCCCCCTTCTTTGGCAGATCCCTACCACCATGTTCCTCAGGGTCCACTCTTTCTCTGGCTGAGTGAGACAGGCCGGCACATAAGGGTCAGGACTTGGGAGAGCTCCCCCAAAAGGTGCTGGTAGTCAGTTCTGGCAAGAACTGTCACAGAAGAAGGCCTGTGTGTAAGAAAGCCAGAACTGGCTCTTTTCTTTGGGGAAGAAGTAAACGGGTGACAGGGAACTCATCAGCGTGCGCTATGGTACCCAGAGATGCCACGTTGAGGATCACTTGGGAAGCCTAGGATTAAGTCTCTCTTCAGCCGGTCTGTTCCGAAATGCCAGTCACCATTCATGTGTTCAGTGCACTGTAAACATTAGGATACTGGACTGACCAATGTGAAACTCACTGGGTGACCTTGGGCCAGTCCTATTCCTTCAGCATAACCTGCCCTGCAGGATTGTTGGGAGGCTAAAATGGAGGCCTGAAAACCATCTGCTGTAGCCTGCGTTATTTAAAGGATGGGATAAAAATACAATAAGAAACAAATACGTTCCTTCCCACAAAAGGTTGAGAGAAAACCATGTTTACACACACACACACACACAAAAGAATAGGATAAAAAGCAGGATAAAAATAATAATGGTCAGGGGTCATTTCCTGCAGGAGCGCAGAGGAGCGGAGCTCCGGCAGTAAAGAGCCCAGGGGGTGGGCATATGCAACGCCCCCTGCTCCCAGCAGCTCTCAGTCAGAGCAAGAAGCAGCCAGGTAAGTTGCAGAGCCCCCCCCCGCCCCCCCGCCCAAAACAGTCCCCTGGCACCTTTAAGACCAAGTTTTATTCAGGTACAAACTCTCCCTCCTCTGTGAGGACAGATCTGCACGTTTCCCCCCCTCCCCAATAGCTAGCAATCCAAAACAGTCCAGTGGAGCCTGAGTGGTGGGTGTTGCCTTCTGACACACTTCCGGTGATGTCAGGGGGCATGGCATATGCAAATGAGTTATGCAAATGAGTTATGCTAATGAGCGCCTGCACCTCTTTTTCTACGAAATGACCCCTGATAATGGTTATTGTATTTTTATAGAATGGAGTTATATGACACTGATTCTTATCCTTCCTAATATATATTTAAACCCCAGCCATTTCCCCCCCCTCATAGGTTCTGGCAATATATTATTTTGAAGTGTAGTTGAGTCATATTCATTCTGATGGCTAGAACAACGCAAAATCTACAATAAAAAAACAAAACTGAAAATAGAAACAGATAAAAATCTCGCAACAACTGTCGTAGAACATTAGTTATCTTGTTTACAATTCCACAGTGGTAGCTGTGTTCCTCTGTTGGTTTAACAGCTAACGGGAGTCATTCTGTATTTTGTAATGGCCAATGGCTTTATACAATAAACCTCTACCTACCTAACAGGAGTCTTGTGAAACATCAGAAGTGGATGAATGTGTTATGGAATAAGTTCGTCTGGTCCAGCATCTCTTCCTCCGATGTACAAATGGTCACCTGCGGGAGGAGAGTGTGTGTTTGAGGTGGTTTCCAAAGTAAAGCTGCACATCCCAAAAAGAATAAAAATCAGCATCTGTTCTTTAAAAAGAATCTTAAAAGCACTGAGCACCAGTGTGGTGTGGTGATTAGGGTGCTGGACAGGGCTGGCGTTAGCATACCTTGAGGTGGAACAGCTGCTAGGGCTCAGGGTTTCTGGCAGGGTCCACTGCCCCAGAGCCCCCGACCACCACCGCATGTTGCCAGGGAAGGAATGGTGGCAGGCACAGAGCTGGTGTTCCTATCCTGCACGCACGACCAGCACCATTGGGAAAGGACATACGGCCAGTAGGAAGGCTCACAAATGGGCAGGGGAGGGAAGAAAACAACGACAGGTGGGGGATGTGGGCGGGCTGGAAGGAAGGCATGACTGGGGGTTTTGGGGTTGGTCAGAGGAGGAGAAGGTGCCTAAACTTGGAACTGGCCCTGGTGCTGGGCTAGGATCTGAAAGACTTGGGTTCAAATCCCTACGTTGCCATAGAAGCTCACTGGGAGGCCTCGAACCCCTCATTCCCTCAGCCAAACCTACCTCACAGGATTGGGGTGAGGGCAGAATAGAAGAGGGGAGAAAGCTGTAAACAGCCCTTAGCTCCTTGGAGGAAAAAGGGTGAGATAAGAATGTACTAAATTTAATAGCATAAAACCGCATAACGGGACAGGCAAACACTGCTTTTAAATCTCGAATTATAAACTATAAAAAATCGATTGAGACAACAGATCTAAATGGATGTAAACTCTCCACGCCTCCAATACACACAGAGACACATGAAAAATCAATAAAATGCTTGGGCAGACAGAATGAGCTTTAGCCTGGTGCCCCAAAGTTAGCAAATTATATGTATTCTTTCAGCCTTGACTTAGTTTCCCTCAGGAGGTCTATTACACAGCTCTTCTTCTTCTTAAATCCATTGGTTTAAATTTTAAAAATGTTCACTTATGATGCTATGTAATGCATTTTATAATCTATTTTTTCTTTTTAATATAATTTTTTTTTTGTAAAATCTATTTCTGTATTTTAACTGGAGTTTTTAACTTGTATATTTGAATACCTGAATAATGTTTGTTTTTGTTAACTGGATCTAAGTCGTGGACCATAATATAATTCTGAGTGCAAAGAGAAGAAAAATACCCTTTTTATTTTTTACACAGCAAGGCCAGAAGGTCAAGCTATGGAAAAGATAGCCAGAGGTGTGTTACATTCCACTGTAGAACACAAACAATTTCAAAATGCCACCAAATGAATAGGATTCAATTAGTGTGGGTACTGCCCTTTCCCCCACAGGGGTGATGAACAGCAAGATCAATTGAGTATGCAAAACCTCTAGAAGGGATGATTACTTTCATAGTGGGTGAGAAATTCCCAGGTTCAAGGAAGCTTAAATTTGCTAAGGAATGAACTACAATCCTACAGCTTCCCCTTGGACTCTCTTGGGTTTTTATACATTATCTATCTATCTATCTATCCATCCATCCATCTATCCATCTATCTGACTCCTGCAGCAATCAGTTCCCAACAGCTTTCATTCAAAGAAGTAACAGGAACTCCCCTATTACCTCCCATAGGGAATGACCCCCTTTGGAATTTTCCAAAGACCCACAGGGAGGTGGCAACCTCCAAGGACTCCACCAAGAAGGTTAAAAATTTTGTGGCCGTTGTTTTAATTTTTCACTAAGAGTAATTAAAAGGCATAAAATAATATAGTTAAGATACATGAGAAACAGCTTGGGATAAATTTAAAAAATCTCTTTATTAATTATGTATTATTTGGGCACGAGTTCAAGGAGAAGGAATAAAATAGTTTCTTAAGCTACCACTGGTAATGACGAAGGAAATTCTTTTTGTTCTTAACACTTATAATGTAAGCAGACATTGCCAGTGATATGGTGTATTAGAGAATGTATTAATTTGTATAGCACTTTAAAATGTATGATTTGTGTTGCAATCATGTTATTTGGAAAATAATAAAATATTAAAAAAAAGAAGTAAAGTTTATTGAGAATATGCAGATATCTTAACCATTTCGTGGTAGAACTAACATAAAGTATGTGAAACAGTTATACATTGTTCAAGGAGACCCCGTGATGGCCCAAGGCCAATCAGAGGCCAGGTAGAAGCCCGCCAAAGTAACGGGTTACTTTCCCTAAGAGATGTACTATAGCTGGCACTGAAGGTCAGACAGAGATAATGGAAACTGAGAAGACACAGCAGAAAAGAAACCTATTCCAGAGTCACCGCCACTCCCATGGCAGCCAGGGCTCAAGAGAGGCCTAGCTGACACTATCTATCATCTAGTACTGCTCACATAGCAATAGTCCTGAGTAGAAAATAAAATTATAAAATGAGATAATGCCTTACTTAGTGTTATTCTTCTGTTGTTTAATTATTGCCCCCATAAGTTTTGCCATGGAGGGAGTAACAAAATCATTTCTATCCAACAGTAACCACGTCACCTGTGCCTTCATACTGTCAGATGCCTCAGTGGGCATTTCCTTATTTCTAAGTAAAGGAGTAATTATCTAGCCCTCAGATCATTAAATATAGGACATTCCATAACTGTATGTTCAATTGTTTCCATTTTATCAGGTGAGCATCTACATGTTCTATTTGAATATAGCACTTTTTTATATTTACCCTCCGAAACCGCCGATGGAAGGGCATTCATTCTTGCCAGAGTAAAAGGTCTTCTGAGCTTTGATGTTGTCAAACACTGAGGTAATTTCCTCACTTCTCTGTGGAAGCAGTAATTCTGCCCTTAGCTTATACCACTGAAAGTGGCACTTGAGACCAGTGTTCCCTCTAAGCTGAGTTAGTGTGAGCTAGCTCACAGTTTTGTAGCCTCTGGCTCACACATTTTTGTCTTAGCTCAGGAAGGAGGGCTCCAGAGCAGACTCATTTATGCAGTAGCCAAATCACTCGCTCACCGCTTTAATGCCAGTAGCTCACAGAGTAGAATTTTTGCTCACAAGACTCCACAGCTTAGAGGGAACATTGCTTGAGACACTCTTAAAATTAAAAAGTAACAAAAGATTTTATTTAACATCAAGGGTAAAGGTCAGGAGAAATCAGGGGTTGAAACTACTGACGTAACAACGGTATATGCACAGACTTTTGTTCTTATGTATCAGCCTCAAGAGAGCTCCGTAAGCTATTTCGCAGTTTCTTGAAACTTTATATTGAGAAGTGTTTGATCCAGTATTTTTCCTTAACACTCCAGCACACTTTTTATAGTATCTCTCAGATTCCTTTGGTTTCCCAGAAGGTTGGTGCACTCTTTTCCGTATCCAAACCCCTTCTCTTGAAACACGGGGTTTTTTTACTTGCTCTTTAGGTCTCTGGAGCTGCGGTGGCTCAAGTGGTTAAAACGCTGAGCTGCAGGCTGTGGAAGGTCAGTAGTTCAGCAGTTCGAGACCCGGGTGCCGCATGATGGAGTGAGCTCCCGTCTCTAGTTCCAGCTCCTGCCAACCTAGCAGTTCGAAAGCAAGAAATTGCAAGTAGATAAATAGGTACCACTTCGGTGGGAAGGGAACAGCGTTCCGTGAGCCTTGGTGTTTAGTCATGCCGGCCACATGACCATGGAACCGTCTTCGGACAGCGCTGGCTCTTCGGCTCTGAAACGGAGATGAGCTTTCGAGCAAGGGAACCTTTACCTTTACCTTTAGGTCTCTATGGGCAGTTTTTATTCACACCATACCAGGGATCTCTATACTCTTCAAAGGTATTTTCCTTGTTCAACTGGGTAGGGAATCTTCTCTCCCTAGATCTTTCCTTTTTCTTGGCATGAATGGGAGTCTCCATATGCTTCCCAATCCTCCTAGCTACTGTGAAGACCACAGTTGACGCAAGGAGCACACAGGAAGAGAGGGTCCTTTAGATAGGTGGATCTTGGTTTAGGGATTTCATTTCGATTTACGTCATTTTTACCCCACATTTTCCCCCAATACTCAAAGTGGTAACATCGTTTCCTTCTCCATATTATCCTCACAACGACCCTGGGAAGTAGGCTAGGTTGAAAGTGTATGATTGGCCCAAGGCCACCCAGCAAGCTTTCATGGTACCTGTGTCTTCAGATCCTAGCCTGCATTCTTAACTGCTATACCACACAGGATTTCCTAAATAAGGAGGAAATGTACACGAGGTGTTTCCATTTCACATACCAAGGAACTTATGCTAAGAGGTTGCTGTTTCCTCTGGATCCTAAATTCCCATCTGGAAAATTACTGATGACTTTCTGCATAAAGCTGCCATCCCATAGCAAGGAAGTAACTCTTGCTGCAAGAAACAACATGCTGAATCTAGCAATCTATCCTAGAAGCACTTTTTTTTTGGTCTATTTACACTGTTCTCAGTGGGATACCAATGTTCCAAGTAAAATTGCTTTTGTGGTCTCATTGCAAATCTCAGCAGAGACGAAAATCTCCTGCGGACCACATCCTTGGCTCATGTGCACACCCCCACACCCTGCCTCTGCTTGGGAAGAAAAGGGAGAGGGCAGCTAACCTCCAACTGTGGTTAGCTTTAACTTCCCAACAGCGGCAGTATGTGCATTTAACTATAACCCAAAGCATTCAACCTCTTAAAAGCTGCCAAATTCTTGGACATATAATTAAGTACTGTTCAGGAATCTCATGCAGAGCAGAGAGTTACGTAGGAATGATTCAGCAACACCCTATCAATGAAGGCTGTCAAACCCCCAGTCCAGTTACTCTCAACAACTCTCTCTTGGCAGTGATAAGTTTATTGAGATATATGCAAGATCCAGAAAGTCACTGTGTCAGAACTGAAGACCTTTGGCGGGTACAAGTTTAATATAGATAATTTGAATAAAAGCCCCTTTGTTCCTCCAGGCATATGTCACATTCATACCACGACTAATGTTGCCATACAAATCGAATTAAATAAATAAATAAATATGTCTTGGTTATCTGCAGCTCAAGCTGGTACAGAGAAGCTTTCAAGGACACCTTACTTATGAGCAAGTTATTATGGCCGGAGACTTTAATGGGACAATAGATCGTGTAGACAGAAAACCACAAAAGGACAACGAATTCAGCGGAAAACTGCCAAAGAATTTTTTTGAATTAGTTAAGCAAGAAAAATTAGAAGATGTTTGGAGGAAATGGAACCCGATGCAGAAAGACTTTACTTTTTATTCCAATAGGCATTGCTCTTTTTCCAGAATTGATATGATTTGGATGTCTGAAGAATTATCAATGAAAACACATAAGACTGAAATTTTGCCAAGATGTAATTCAGATCACAATCCGGTGGTATGGAGTTCCACAGAAAGGGAAAAACCCTTTCTGTGGAGGATTAATGAAGACTTGTTGGATAAGAAAACAGTAATTGAGATGTTAAAGGAAGAAACGAAACAATTCTTTCAACAAAATTTAAATAAAGAAACACCGATACAGATTGTATGGGATGCTTATAAAGCGGTGATGAGAGGAATTCTCATCTCGCAAAACGTGAAGCAAAAAAAGGAAAAACTTCAAAAACAAACAGAAGTGTTAGAAAAAATTGCTCAGAAAGAAAAGGAATTAAAAAAGAAGCCTGGAAAAAAGCAAATTATTAAAGAATTAAAGTTGCTGAAGGAACAACTGAATGAGACTTGGAATCAGGAAATGTATTGGAATTTAAAGAAGTTACAACAGAAATCTTTTGAAGGGGCGAACAAACCGGGAAAATACTTAGCTTGGCAACTTAAGGCTAGAAGAGAGAGAAGAATGATAACCAAAATAATAGAAGATGGAAAAGAGTTCGTTGATCCTAATGGAATAAAGAGATGTTTCTTCAAGTATTATGCTAAACTATTCCAAACAACTAGAGTTGATCTTGAGAAGATTAAAACATATTTAAAGGAGATTCCACTACCAAAAATAAGTAAGGAATACAAAGATTTATTAAATGGTCCAATTCAAAAAGAAGAAGTGATGAAGGCAATAGAAGAGACAAAGTTGGGGAAGGCGCCTGGGCCGGACGGATTTACAGCGAAATTCTACAAAAAGATGAAAGAAGAAATTTCCCCGGTCCTGGAAGCTTTAACCAACGAAATAAGAGAAAACAAAAAGGTGCCGGACTCATGGAAAGAAGCAATTATTTCTTTGATTCCAAAGGAAGGACAAGATTCAACAAATGTAAAGAACTACAGGCCAATATCTCTTTTGAACAACGATTATAAAATCTTTGCAAAAATTATTGCAGAAAGGGTGAAAAACTATTTACAAACGGTAATTTCTGAAGATCAAGCGGGCTTTTTACCCAAAAGGCAGATTAGAGACAATGTAAGAATAGTAATGGACGCAATTGAATATTATGAAAAGCACCCAGAAAAAGAAGTAGCTTTTCTGTTTGTTGATGCAGAAAAAGCTTTTGACAATCTTAATTGGAATTTTATGCACCAGATGATGGAAAAGATTGAAGCGGGACAACATTTTAGAAATTGTATTGAAGCTATCTATTCTGAACAAAGAGCTAAAATAAATGTGAATAAAGAACTGACAGATAACTTCAAAGTACAGAAAGGAACAAGGCAAGGTTGTCCGTTATCACCGTTATTATTTATCTGGGTATTGGAAATACTTTTACAAAAAATACAGTACGATCAAGAAATAAAGGGCTTGACACATAAAGGACACCAATACAAATATCGAGCATTTGCAGACGATGTAATGTTTATGGTGGAAAACCCAACAGAAAAATTGACATTGCTTTTTCAAAAAATAAAGGAGTTTGGAGAATTGGCCGGCTTTTACGTAAATAAGAATAAAACAAAACTTATATGTAAAAACATGATCAAACAAAAACAAGTGGAACTACAAGAACTGGTACAATGTGAAGTAGTTAAAAAAACAAAATACCTTGGAATTGAATTAACGGCAAAAAATATAGACCTATATAAGAATAATTATGAGAAATTATGGACTAAGCTGACTCAAGATTTTAAGAAATGGGATAAAATGAACTTATCACTGATGGGAAGAATATCAGTTATAAAAATGAATGTCCTACCACGTTTGATGTTCCTGTTCCAAACAATACCAATTCTGCATAAAACGGATTTGTTGGCCAAGTGGCAACAAGAGTTGTCAAAATTTGTTTGGGCAGGCAAGAAACCAAGGATCAAAATGAAAATACTTTGTGATGCCAAAGAAAGAGGAGGTCTACAAATGCCAAATCTTAGACTATATTATGAAGCGGTTTGTCTAACATGGATGGATCAATGGGTGAAGCTTGAAAATGACAGATTGTTGGGGTTGGAAGGGCATGATTGTAGATTTGGCTGGCATGCATATTTATGGTATGACAAGATAAAAATGGACAGTTTTTTTAAACTTCACTTGGTGAGAAAAGCTTTGTATATGGTATGGACAAGATATAAGAAGTACCAGAGTGACTTAAGACCATTGTGGATTGTACCAGTAGAAGTGTTGATATCTTACTCAAGACAGCGAGGTAGAGACTGGTTGCCATATAGAGATTTAATTAAAAAAGAGGGAACAGAGTGGGTAATGAAAAAGCAGAATGAAATTGAATATGAATATGAGTGGTTGAAATATATGCAGATTTATGATCTTTTTAGATCTGACAAAAAAAACTATGGTTTTAGAGAGGAAAAAAATGAAATTGAAAAGGTTTGGGAGAGTGGAGGAGGAAAAAATATTTCTAAAATGTATAAGGTGTTGTTAAAATGGTATACTGAAGATGAAACTGTTAAAGAACAAATGTTAAAATGGGCTATTAATATGAATAAGGAAGTGGCTATGGAAACCTGGGAATATTTGTGGAAAAATTCTATTAAGATCTCGACATGTACTAATGTTAAAGAAAATTGTTATAAGATGATGTATAGGTGGTACATGACACCTAAGAAGATTGCAAATATGAATCAAAATATGTCAAACAAATGTTGGAAATGTAAGAGGCATGAGGGCTCATTTTATCATATGTGGTGGACTTGTGAGAAAGCTGTAGACTTTTGGACAAAAGTCCACAATGAAATGCAAAAAATATTGAAATGTTCTTTTAAAAAAGCACCGGAAATTCTGCTTTTGGGACTTAAAATGGAAGAAGTCAATACGACTAAAAAGACTTTACTCTGGTACCTGATAGTGACAGCGAGAATGATTTATGCTCAGTTTTGGAAGACAGAAAAGGTACCAGAGGTTGAAGAATGGATACAAAAAGTTCTGTTCATGGCACAAATGGATAAGATTACAAAAAAACTGAATAACAAAGAAGACGATGAGTTTTTTGGAGAATGGAATGATTTTAAAATTTATCTGGAAAAGAACTGGGATGTGAAACAAAACTTAATATGTTTAGATCAATATTAAGTCAAACGATGTTATCTTTAGATTGTAATGATGAAAAACTGATATTGTTGATGATATGAAGTAATTTGGAGCAGGGGTGGAAGCATTGTGGGAAGCCATTGGAGGGAGGGGAGGAACTGGGAATGGGGTAGACAATTGATAGAATGAAATGTTTTATATGTTGTATTCCTGAGAAAATAAAATTTGTTTACTAAAAAGGACACCTTACTCTGGGAATGGGAAAGGAGGTGCGACTTGTGGAGAAAGTTATGACTTCTGGAAGCAAAGGCCCCATTTTCTCACTCATTCACTCAACCCCCCTCCCCGTGGGAATTCCCTCCCCCCAATAACTGGCAACCAAAGCGAAGCATGGTTTGACATTCTGCCCCCATCAAGCATCACCTCACCCCCGTAGGCTTGAGTGGGTTGCATTTGTGAAAGGCACGGATTAATTTGGCAGCTTTTATGTGCTTAGATTGCACCCATTCATTATGGGAAGGGTCAAAGTCTCTCCATTTGACCAGATAGAAGAGACTCCCCCTCTTCAATTTAGAAACTAAAATGTCCTCCACTTCTTGGTGTGCCTCACCATCAACCATCAGAGGAGGATCTGGTGGACGTGGTTTCCACTTCAAGGGTCCAGGATCCTTCTTCAGCAGACTGAAATGAAAAACAGGATGTACATAACGGAGAGCCTTTGGCAACTCTACTTCCACAGCTACTTTATTGATAAGCTGCACCACTTTGAAAGGGCCTATGTATTTCCACCCTAGCTTTTTCCCGGGCTGCACCCCTCTTAGGTGTTTAGTGGAAATGTACACCGAGTTCCCGGGTTTAAGATCCCATTCTGGCCCTCTCCCTTTGTCTGCATAACGTTTGTAATCCTCTTTCGCTTTGTCCAAAGTCTTTTGGAGGGCTGACCACCTCTGAGTTACACTGGACCACCATGTTTGGACATCACCTGGGTTTGGGTGGTCAGGATTCAGGTAGTGGGCCCCCTTCGTATCCATGTACCGCCTTGAAGGGAGAAATGCCAATGGAATTATGCACTGAATTGTTATAGCTATACTCTGCAAACGGGAGTCAATCCACCCAGTTGTCTTGCTGATTGTTGATGAAACACGTTAAAAACTGCTGCAAGACCTGGTTGGTCCATTCGGTTTGCCCATCAGTCTCGGGGTGATAGCCACCACTGAGCCCCTGCTCCCCCCCTAAGAATTTCAACAGTTCGAGATGGCCGCCGGAGCTCGACGAGGGTAGACGTGTGTGGAGTTGCTCCGTCACAGTTTACCTTCCCTGGGTTTTCTACCCTCACATTAGGGACCTAGAGTCCCTGAGTCTCCCCTACGCTTTTGTGGGGGGAGAGCAAGAGGCTTTAGCTGCAGTTGAGGGGTGTGAGGCAAACACCCCTCGGGACCTGGAGCTGCCTTGAAGCGGAGGAACCTTAGGACGACCGACAGCATTGCCGGATTCTAGTTGAGCAGAGCAGCCGTGGCGGGGATTAATGACTACTAGCAAAAGCGGAGATATAGTGGAAGCCAGCCAAACGAGATAAGTATAAAACTTGCAATCTTAGTATATAAATGAAATTTGTGTAGCTGCACTGATAAGGTGGTGTCTTGTGGAATTTTCCCTTCACCCTTCCCCCCCCTCTTTGGGAGCCTAAAGGGAATAAATTCTGGCCGTGTAACTTAACAGCTCAAAATAACAGGCAGAGAATGATTTAAGGCGGGAAGGGAGAAGGCAAAGTAAAAATAAAACTAACCGGACGGTTTGGAAAAAGCCTCTAATTGACGGCGTTCTCTGTTCTCTATCTCTTTGGATTGCTGTGTCATCGCTCCGGAGGAGAAAGAGGGGCGTGTCGTGGACGGGGAGAAGATTTAAGGTGGGAAGGGAGAAAGCAAAGTAAAAATAAACCTACCGGACGGTTTGGAAAAAACCTGGTGGACTTGGAAGAAAAAAAAAAA
>NW_015159730.1:17802-38417 GCF_001447785.1 Gekko japonicus | reverse complement strand
TTTTATACTATACTGTGCTTTATGGCAGCGTATTTACAGTTTGGTCTTTTTACCTTGTTGAATTTTGGAAATTTTACTATCTGGCCATTGTAATTTATTTATTCTGGTTTTATATTGCTGGCTAATCGCTGTTACAATAAATTCATTCATTCACATTATGCTACTTTGCTAAGAGTGTTCTTGTAATAAGTCCCAGAGGCCAGTTAAGAGTTTGAACCTTGCTCTTGCACTGGGAGGGGACTATAGTTGGAAAGGTTCTGGTGGCTATTGTTCTTAAATCCAGAGAGTCTATCTCTCTTGGGTTCTTGTGTAAATCCATTGTTCCAGTAAAGAATTCTTTCCCCTCCCAGTCCTGTGTGGTCTGGGGAGGAGAGAGAATCTTTACAGGGACATGGACACAATGACTTTAATTGTGTAGTATTAGAGGCAGTACGGTCTAAACCATTCACTGTGTTAGATACACACAAGCTACTATTACAAAGAGAGGCTTATTGGACCTTCAAATTACAAACGGAACAACCCAGGGGGTTAAATGCCGCGTTGGAGCTCTCTTGTTTTTTAGGAGAATAAACTTCGCATGTTTGGTCTTCATACTTGTTAATAATATGGAAATTCTGTTGTAGAGATTCTCTGATTGTACATTATTTATTTTATAATGGCTCATTGTGATGTATTTAGGATTTTCGATGTTTGCACCCGATAAGTTGGCCTCCGTGGCGTTTAATACACGTGATCTAGAAATTTACATATATAACACTTGTTTGCCACCAGTTGCTAAGACGTTGTCTGCTAAAAGGAGCTATTTGTTAACTTAGGAGCTATTCTTAGCCATTCGGGTAAGATTTGAACGTATGTTTAAACTGCTTGACCTCTTGGGAATATGAATGTTGTATTAACTGTAACTTTTACTCAAATTGTAGAATGTGTCAACTTCTTAACTATTGGATTGCTCTGTGAAAGAATTACAACAAAACAGTATGTATATAAGAATTTTTATTATAATAGTACAAGATCAGTCCTTTTGGGGTTCCTGTTTCCTATATTACATGATATGTATTGTGTTTATTTGAAATAGGCATTTTGATAAAGATAAGCCTCGAAACGAACATTGAAACTCGAGGAAGTTCGTAAAGCACTTCAGTGACTTGATGTCCTGACCTGTTGAAAAAAGAAACTTTGGATTAAAACAACATGGAAATGCCAATATACAATTGTCTTCATTCTGTGAATGTTTGAACTACTGCAGCAATTTTTTGTTACTTGATGTATTCTGATTGCTGTGCCCTTTAGTTATACTGTTTTGCTTCACAACATCAGCTCTATGCTGTTTCTCTGTGATAACAAACACACCTCGTTTCTCATAGTGATCACTAGCCTTACTTGGCTTTCCTTCGCCACGCCCCTTAGGGGGTCTGGTTTCAGAGTGGTAAGATGTGGGGCGATCTCTTTGTTCTGGTAAAGTCTTTGATCTACAATGTCTTGCCATATGCACGAATTTCCCACAGTTGCGGCATTTTATATCTCTCTAGGCATTCTCCCTTTTATAATCACGCTTTATGCTGAGGAGAGACAAGTCATTTGCAGTCTGAGACATTTCACGTCTATGTCCTTCATCTTTTAGATATGCTAACACATATTCCAGTTTTAAGTCTTTTTCCCCTTTAAAACAGCCACCAAAAGACCACCTACAACCTAAGTTAGAATTCGTACTAGAAGAGGGAAGAGGTGTGGCAGTGTCAATCGAAAGAGAACCTTGATATTAAACATTTACACACCTAATCAAAATCAAGCATTTTTCTTTAAACAAATCCAAGAGAAATTGATGGGGACAACCTTTGAGGAAATATGTGTGATAGGAGACTATAATTCGGTATATGACCCAATACTAGATAGGAAATATACAAAATCTAAGGCACCAAAATCAAGCAACAACCTACCTAAAACCTTTTTAGATCTGGCAGAAGAACTATCACTAATAGATATCTGGAGAATTAAAAACATAGAAAAAAAAGAATACACCTATTACTCAGCTCGACATAGCGCGTGGTCGAGAATAGATATGGCATGGGTGTCGATAGACCTTGTCCAAAGTATAGAGGAGATACAAATACTACCTAGTTCCTTTGCTGACCATAACCCGATATTTCTAAAACTCAAAACAAATACTAGGAAACCAAGATGGACAATGAATCTAAATTTATTGAAGGATAAAGAGATAGTGAAGAAAACCAAAACTTTGTTACAGGAGTTTTTTAGAAACAATACCTCCAAAGATACCTCCATAGAGATAATATGGGATGCATTCAAAGCATTCATAAGAGGATGGTGGATAAATCAGGGGGCGTGGAAAAAGAAACAAGAGAGAGAGAAATTTGATACGTTAACTAGGGCAATACAAAAAGAAGAAAATAGGAATATAAAATCAAAGAAAGATTTAAAAAATGTAAGAAATAGAATAAATAAGATACAGCATCAACTTAATTTACTACTAACAAAAGAAACAGCAATGAAAATAGAAAGGGCAAAACTATATTATTTTGAGAATGCCAATAAACCCACAAGATGGCTAGCTTATAAGTTAAAAAAAGAAAAGGAAAAAAGAATAATAAAAAGACTTAAAAATGAGAATGGA
Source organism: Gekko japonicus (assembly GCF_001447785.1). Lineage (NCBI taxonomy): Eukaryota > Metazoa > Chordata > Lepidosauria > Squamata > Gekkonidae > Gekko > Gekko japonicus. The sequence continues at coordinate 35,785 of NW_015159730.1, read as the reverse complement.
GAAGAAATGACACTACAAAAAGATTTAGAAAAGATAATTCTAAAATTTTATGGGAATCTATATAAAAAAGATGAAATAGGAGATGAAGAAATACAAGATTACCAAAAAAAAACGGAAAAAGGGAAATTTAACAAAGAACAGTTAGACGTACTAAATAACCCTATTGAAATCACTGAGATAATGGAAGCGATAAAAGACGGGGGGGAAAAGAAATCGCCAGGTCCTGATGGAATCCCAACTGAATTTTATCAGATATTTGAGGAGCAGATACTAAAACCATTTAAAGAATTAATTAATAATATACCCCAGTCAAAACTAATCCCGACCTCATGGAATGAGGCACTGATCACTTTGATACATAAACCAAATTCCGATGAGGAAGAAATAAAGAACTATAGGCCCATCTCATTATTAAATACCGATTATAAAATCTTTGCAAAAATAATGGCCAACAGGATGAAAAGAGTGCTTTCGAAAGTAATTCAAAAAGATCAATCAGGATTCTTACCTAAGAGAAAGATACAAAACAACGTAAGGAATATAATAAATGTGTTAGAATACTACGCAATGCAACCTGGGAAACAAATGGCTTTAATTCTCTTAGATGCAGAGAAAGCATTCGACAATATAAATTGGACATATATGTTTAAAAAACTAGAGCTATGGGAGTGTGGGGAAAATTTTTATACAATGATTAAGGCTATGTATAACAAACAAAGTGCCAAAATATTAATAAATGGCGAAGCGTCCCAAAGTATCCAAATTCAGAAAGGCACAAGGCAAGGTTGCCCCCTCTCCCCACTATTATTTATATTTATAATTGAGTCATTAATTGATAAAATCAGGTCTAACAAAACAATAAAAGGGCTACAAATAAATGGAGAAGAGTTTAAAGTTCAGGCCTTTGCCGATGATTTAATATTTGTATTGGAAGAGCCGGAAGAAACACTACCAATCTTAATAGACGATATAAAAGAATATGGCCAGGTAGCTGGGTTCAAAATTAATATCCAAAAAACCAAGATAATAGTCAAAAACTGCTCCCAAAGACTGATAAAAAAATTAAAGGAAATGTCAAAAATGGAAGTAGTACAAAAGGCCAAATACTTAGGTATTTGGCTATCAGATGACTCTGCAAAGCTATTTGAAAACAATTACAAAAAACTCCTCACAGAAATCAGTATAGAATTGAAAAACTGGGAACGAAAACACCTGTCTCTAATGGGTAGGATAGCGACCATAAAGATGAATATTTTACCAAGATTCTTGTTTCTAGCGCAAAACCTACCAATACTAAAAAATTATGAGTTCCTTAAAGATTTAGAGAAAATAACAAATAAATTTATTTGGCAATCAAAAAGACAAAGAATTAAAACTAAATATCTACAAGATAGTAAGATGAAAGGTGGATTTGCACTGCCAAATTGGCAGCTATACTACCACTCAGCGGCAATGACATGGATTAAAGAATGGGCCCAACTTAAAGATGAAAGAACATTGATATTAGAAGGAGCAGATCTCCCAATGGGATGGCATGCATATATGTGGTATGGAAAAGATAAAATCCACTCTAGCTTCCATACAAATATAATAAGAACAGCTTTGATGAAAACCTGGAACATTATAAAAAGTAAATTTTATAATAAGACTCCTCTATGGATTTCCCCATTGGAAGCCTTCATAAAACCATCAGTACTGATAGGTCAACCCAAACTAACATACGGCACTCTCCTGAATGAAAAAATGGAACTTAAAAATGAAGATGTATTAAGAAAAGAAAATATTAAAATAACTTGGTGGGACCAAAACATAATTAACACTCGATACGCGACAGATAAAAAAACAGGATTCTATACTAATCAAAACGAAATAGATAAAATATGGCTTCCGTCTAACGATAAATTAATCCAGAAACTGTATTCTAAACTATTGGAGGAAGCATTAGAAAAAGATACTATTAAAAAGTCAATGATGACCTGGGACAAAGAGATAGGAACCCCCTTAAATATAGCTCAATGGAACAAATTGTGGAAGTCAATAAAATATATGAAAGCAATCCCCTACAAAGAAAATATCTATAAAATGTTTTACAGGTGGCATTGGACCCCTGATAAAATTGCCAAATGTTTCCCACAATCTTCAAACTTATGTTGGAGATGTGGGAAAAACGTAGGGACATATCTCCATATTTGGTGGAGATGTGGGAAAATTCAACAATATTGGAAAAAAATACACAAAATCATACGAGAAGTATTTAAAATAAATCTACCTATGAAACCTGAAATATATTTATTAAACATGATCCCGGACAATATAAAAAATCACAAGGTAATAATAATATATATATTAACAGCAGCAAGAATATTGATAGCAAGACGGTGGAAATCAAAACATATACCATCGATAAAAGAACTCAAACATAAGATTTTAGACATTGCAGAATTGGATAAACTGAGCTTAGAATTGAAAAACAAATCAGAGAATGTATTTTGGAAAAGATGGAAGTATATATATGACTGGCTAAAATATAAAAGAAGAGTATAATGTGTGGACAAAGCGCTAGTGAAATTATTATAATTTGAGACCAACAATCTATGGAGATGTATAAATGTTTGATGAATTATCTTATACTATATATATGGAATGTAAAGGTGAAAACTTGGAAAATAAATTTATTAAAAAAAAAAAAAAAAAAGAATTTCAACAGTTCTCTCCAAAATCTGGCAATGAACTGGGACCTACAGTCCAAAATTATTTTGTGTGGCAAAGCATGGAGCTGCACAATATGTTGGCTGTTGGCATCTGCTTGCATGGTACAGAATGAGTCTGTTTTGAAAACAAGTCCTCCACCACCACCCCCAGATCACAGTTTTTCCCTGGCTGGGGGGCAAGTCAGTGATGAAATCCATAGAAATCACTGACCACGGTTGGTCTGGGGTCTCTAGTGGCTGTAGTTGCCCCGGAACTTTTCCTGCCCTCCGTTTACTCATCAGGCAGGTTTGGCACGAAGCCACATACTTCGATATAACCCCCCTCATACGTGGCCACCAGAACTGTCTTTGTATGAGGTTCAGAGTCTTTAAATAGCCGAAATGCCCCGACAGTTTGTTATCATATCCCATGGTTAATACTTCTCCCCTGAGAGTCTCTGGGATGAACAGTTTACTTTGCCGGCACCAGCACCCATCGACAGTTTGGGTTAAAGTCCCATCCTTCTCGATCTCTGCTTTGTCTCTATCGGAGAGAGCAGCTTTTAATATCTCCACCCTCCCCCTTCACCTGGCTACGCATCACCACAGCTCCCCCCAGTTGGGTGGGCATGAACATAGTGTCTGCTACCTCATCACGCTGACTGGTGTGCTGAGGGAGCTGGGACAAAGCATCAGCCAGGAAATTTGACTTGCCGGGAAGGTGTTTCAGCGTGAAACGAATCTTTGAGAAAAACTCTGTCCATCGAAGCTGTTTAGAGTTCAATCGCCTAGGGGCTTTAAGGACTTCCAAATTCTTATGATCAGTCCACACTTCAAAGGGGACCCTAGCCCCTTCTAACCAATGTCTCCAAGTAACAAGGGCAAGTTTGATGGCCAATTCCTTTCAGCACAGGTGAACTTCTTGGAAACGTATGCTAAGGGGTGTAGTTTTCCATCTTCCCCCCTTTGCAGGATGGCCCCCCATAGCCACATCAGAGGCATCCACCTGTACGATAAGTTGATTTGTTTCATCGGGGTGGTGCAATACGGGTTTTGAGGTAAAGAGCGTTTTCAGTTTTTCAAATGCCTGCTGGCACTCTGGGGACCAGCCGAGGCGGCTGTTCGCCTTTTTGCACTCCTGTCCTTTCCTCTTCATTTTTAACAAGTCAGTGAGGGGTAATGTCACTTGTGGGAAATTGGGGATGAAGGGCCTGTAGAAATTGGAGAACCCCAAGAACGACTGTAATTGTTGCCTCGTGTGTGAGGCCTCCCACCCCACCATGTCTGGGATCTTCTTGGGGTCCATGCTTAAACCCTTCCCAGAGATGCGATACCCCAAGACGTCCAGCTCCTCCTTGTGGAACTCACACTTGGAGAGCTTTGCACAGAGATGGTTGTTGTAGATGGCTTTTAGGACCTCTCGCACCAGTTTCATATGCGACTCCTTATCTTTCAAGTAAATCAACTTGTCATCAAGATAAACAACCACCCCTTTAAACAGGTACTTGTGTAGCCCTTCATTGATTAAGTTTATAAACACCCCGGGTGCTCCAGCCAACCCAAACGACATGACCAAATATTCAAACTGCCACAGCGGAGTACGGAATGCAGTCTTATGCTCATCACCCTCTCGAATGTCCACTCTAAAATAGGTATCTCAGAAATCCAACTTGGTAAAAATTGTTCCTTGGGACACCTCAGCCAGTAAGTCTTTGATAAGGGGAGGGGGTAGGCATTAGACATGGACACTGCATTTAGCCTCCTGTAGTCAGTACACAGTCTCAGGGACCTCCGGACTTGGTAGCCAGGTTTGAAGGACCAATGGTCTGTCACCCAAAAAAATCTAGATAAAACCAAAGCGGATTACAAAGCCCATGCTGATAAAGGACGAGCCCCTGAGTGAGATTTACAACCTGGGGACTCTGTGTATTTGTCTACTAAGAACTTAAAGGGGCTCCAGCCCAAAAGGAAACTGGGCTGGAAATATATTGGTCCATTCAAAGTGGTCAGGAAGGTGGGTGAGGTTGCTTTTGAACTTGAATTGCCTAAATCCCTTAAGACGTGCATCCTGTGTTTCATTTTAGTTTGCTGAAAAAGGACCCGGGACGGAACAAATGGAGACCTCGACCTCCAGCCCCTCCACCTCTAATGGTGAATGCTGAACCACATCAAGAGGTGGATGAGATTCTGGACTCTAAGCTGAAGCATGGCCACATTCATTACCTAATAAAATGGAAAGATTTCGACCCCTCCCATAATGAATGGGTGCGAGACTGTCATATCATGTCCCCTAGACTTGTGCGTGCTTCTCACAAAATGTATCCAACTAAACCTGGTGGGCGAAGTCTGGGGGGGGGGGCAGAATGTCTGCTAGGCCTCTGCGAAATCCTGGCTGCTGTGAGTGTGGGAGGGGGTGACTCTGGAATGTCTACTTCCGATTCTGCTGTGCTTTCACTGGTTTTATTATCTCTGTGACTTATGCTGCCTGACCCTGAGGGCCTGGTGTAGTCTTTCGTTTGGGAAATGCAGCCCTTTACTTTGGTGGGCTCTTACCTGTTACCTGATTGGCTGGATGCCATCAGGGGTCCCCCTTGAATAATGTATATCTGCTTGCTTCGCATGGTTTCCCCCAGTTCTAATACAAAGTAGTTAAGATATCTGCATACTCTCAATGTCTTAATAAAGCTTTACTTCTTTGAATGAAAGTTGTTCGGAACTGATTGCTGCAGGAGTCTGACACCAGTTGAACATCTGAGTGGTATATTTTGAGAGTTCTCTGAAGGAAAGTCCTGGTATACACAGGTGGAGATCTTGTGTTAACCGCCTCTCGCTAAGCTAATTTTCCCCAGTAAAGTATTAAATAATGAGTTAGGGTAATACTTGGGCCCAGGCAGCTGCCCTACCTCAGGATATGCTGATGCTGGCCCTGCTGACAGGGACAACAGAAATGTTAACTATATAAAAATGCAGGTAGAGCAATTTCAGAATTTTGGAAAGGGGACATTTGTCAAAGTTTCTCTGTCTACCTTCAAATACAACATCCGTGACAAAAATAACGAAGAGTCAAGATAAGTTGCAAAAACGTCAATTACTACTTATCAACTCTTGAAGGAAGCATTCCCTGTTGACTCTTCAAGAATTGATAAGTAGTAATTGATAAGAATTGGGATTGCTACACGCTCAGAAAAAGCAAATATTGTGAAACGAATTGTTTTCATTGTGCAGCATTCGTTAGCGTGTGAGTGATAGCAGATTTTCTACAGAATTACAACAGTAAACGCTTTTGCAACTTATCTGTATTGGCTCTTCATTATTTTTGTCACGGATGTTGTTTTTGGAATTCCGCTTCCTCCTGTGATCTCTCATTTTTGGCTTCTACCTTCAAATACAGGCTGCTCTGCTTTAATCGAATAGACCCGTTGACTCCTGTAGGGTTTGGATGTGGAGAAAGTCAATATATCTTTGGAAACTGCAAGGCATCGTCCACTTCCTGGAGAGCTAAGCCAGAGAAATGGTTAGGAATACCCAGAAATGCTAAGAATACTTGTGGTCAGAAAACCCTCAGGCCATCTCTGTGGCTTTTACAGGGCAGGCTACTCCATCTGAGTTTTGCGGATCAATGTTTTTTAATTCTTTAACTGCTTGGCAACGTTGATTTGACCCATTTGTTTTGGAAGCTGCTTTACAATGAGTTTCTCAAGGTCCTGGAATGATGGTTTCTCAAAAAAAAAGGATTGTTCAGAACCTCTTCTGCATGAGAATCATGATACTGTCTTTGTAAGGGAGTTAGTGCCAAGTTTAGAAAGTTTGGTTTCAGTTCAGCAAGCCTGGCCCACTGGCCACTACACCAGCAGTCACCAGAACAGTATGCAGGGGAGGGGCGGGGTGTGTTCCCAGCTGGTTCCAGTGTGAACAGAAATAAATGCAACAGTAGAAATGAATGGGCCATAGTAGTTTTATGAAAGCAAATGAAATTGATTTTGAAAATGCGCGGCTTCTATTAAATCTGTCCCTATTTTGGAAGGTATACTTCATGCATCTGCACAGCACTCAATAGGAACGGAGTCAGTGGGTGTAGTTTATGAGGGCTCGTGGGAGGGGCTGCCATTGGTGACAGTCAGAGGGTGGGGCTTGCGTATTTCACAAAGGTCCCCCCTACCTTTCCAGCTGTAATTGAAGCACGGAGGTTACAGCAGTTGAGCTTTTCCAAGGCAAGCAGCACGGAAACTTCTGCCAAGGAAAGAACTGGCCACCATCTTTACTGGCAACACCAGTGAGATCCAAAGCACCACGCAACATCTTCTTTCCTTGCTCCATTGTAGCTTTACAACAAGAACCATGTGAGGTAGGCGAGGCTGACAGAGCGTGGCAGGCCCAAGTTCGCCCAGCAATCTTCCATAGCTGAAAAGTACTGGGTTCGACGCATGGAGAACTCGGACTACGACATGCGTTCATACGCGTTTATCGTACTTCACAAGACAAAGAAAAACGAGGCCAGCTATATACACTCCACCTGGCACACCTCTGTCCCCATTGGAGGGTTTGAATTTCCTGCCGAGGGTGCTATTGGTGGACTCTAGGTGGACTAGGATCCTAGGTCCTGCTTAGCCGTGGACCCCTGGTGGCAGTCGGCGTACATAACAATAGCAGAGTGGGAATCTGAACTCGGATCTTTGTCCCGCACTCTCACTGCTACACCACACCAGGAAAACATCAGGAAGTATGCATCTCTGCTGTATTTTCCTTGCCGTGAAAAGGGGAGAATTTCCTGTTTCCTGTTTTGTTTTGCTCAGCCTGCCAATTTCAAAGAAAGGAACTCTGGATGGCAACTGTGTCTCGTCGTCCTGCGCAGCTCATGAATGGCAGGAAAAGCATGAATTACCGCAGCCTTCAATTAGATCCCTCAACCGTAGGCCTCGTCATTTGCAAAACATTATTTTTAATGCACTTTCTTATCGAGGTGCCAGAAAGCAAGAAAAGAAAAGGAAAAGGTGTGGAAATCACAGCCAAACAAAGGAGAGCAAATGACAAAAAGGCACAGTGCAGAAGTGTGAATTCTGCCACATGTGCTATTTTCTCTCTCTTTCGCGAATGACGTCAGCTGGCCTCTTTCCAGCCTTTGCCCGGTTGCTGTGGGATTTTCCCTCGAAACTGGGATAATATTTAGACCTCCTTCGTTCTTTTTTTTTCCAGTCAGAGTCCTGCTGCCAGTCATACGCAGCTGCCATGGCCTGGAGGAGCCCTTTGATTCATAAGACTCAGCCTCTCAGAGGGTGTCGACTCCTGGAACATGTGCTGATAGCGGTGCACCAAACCATTTCGCTTGGCATCCAGGACCACATCTCTACCCAGACAACTGAGGCACTGGCAGCACTGCTAAGGGGCCTGGAGCTCTCCTGGAATTAGAACTGATCTCCATACTAAGATCAGTTTCCCTGCAGAAAATGACAGCTTTGGAGGTGGGCTCTGGCATTGCATCCTTGTGGAGATTTATACCCTACCCTTCACTTCCCGAAGGAGTCTCATCAGAGTGGCTCACAATCTCCCTTCCCCTCCTCACAGCAGACACCCTGTGAGCAGTTTTCCCACTAAGATGAGTTAGTGTGAGCTAGCTCACAGTTTTTTTAGCCTCTGGCTCACAGATTTTTGTCTTAGCTCAGGAAGGGATGGCTCCAGAGCGAACTAATGTATGCAGCAGCCACATCGCTCGCTCACAACTTTAATGCCAGTAGCTCACAAAGTAGAATTTTTGCTCACAAAACTCCACAGCTTAGAGTGAACATTGCCTGTGAGCAGGGGTCGTTTCGTAGGAAAAGAGCTAGGGGAACTCATTAGCATATGCCACACCCCCTGACATCACCGGAAGTGTATCATAAGCCCACCCCCTGAATGCGCTCGCCCACTTTGGGAGAGGGGATCGAAGTGTAATACAAGCCTCCTCCAAGACTTGATCACACCAATCTCAACTCTCTCTTGGGTCTTGATGCCTGCCAGTCATTCCCCCTGCCTGCCTGGGGGAAGCCGCGTTGGACCAAAATACAGTCCAAACTGCTGTAAGGAACACCCGTCCACCCTGAGCACTTACAGGGTGCGTCAAATCGCCATTTTACCCCAACCGGAAGCAGGGGCGGGGCTTCGTCGTGTGCCCCGCCCCCCGCACCTCACCCGAGGGAACCGCAATCCCCCGCAATCCCCCCCGAATCGACCCCTGCCTGTGAGCTAGGTGGGGCTGAAAGAGCTCTTTCAAAAACGTCTCATGAGAGAACAGCTCTGAAAGAATTTATGACTGACCCAAGGTCACACCAGCAGCTGCATGTAGAGAAGTGGGGAATCAAACCCAGTTCTCCCAGATTAGAGTCCGCACGACTAACCACCAAACTGACTCTCCAGGAGCTCCTTCCCCACCCCAAACTCTGTGTTCCCCAAACTCCACCCCAAAACTTGAGGAATTTCAAAAGTCAGGATTGGCAACACTACTGCTGGGGCAAGCAGTGCAAGAGAAAGCAACCGACTCGGCTTCTGCTTGTCATTGCCTTCCAGACCTGCACAGCCTCCAGCAGAGTTCAAGCGATTCTGCCCAATCTGCTGGGATTTGGCTTGTCCCGTCTGTGTCTGGCCAAGCATAACACTGCCACCTCCAGTTTGCTGGCTCACCAACAGCTTCGAGAGCCAGTTTGGTGTGAGAGCCAGTTTGGTATAGTGGTTAAGCGTGCGGACTCTAATCTGGGAGAACCGAGCTTGATTCCCCACTCTTCCACTTGTAGCTGCTGGATGACCTTGGGCAAGCCGTAGTTCTGACAAGAGCTGTCCTTGAAAGGGCAATTTCTGTCAGAGCTCTCTCAGCCCCACCTACCTCACAGGGTAGTGAGGAGGGGAAGGGAAAGGAGTTTGTCAGCCGCTCTGAGACTCTGAGTGAAGGGCGGGGTATAAATCCAATCTCCTCCTCCTCCTCCTCTTCTTCTTCTCTTCTTCTTCTTCATGTTCCATGGGTCATAAGTAGTGGGTCATAAGTAGTCCACTCTGACTGGCAGTAGTTGTCCTGGAGCTCAGGCAGAGAAAGGTCTGTCTCGACCCCTGAGATCCATTCAACTAGAGATACCAAGGATTGAACCTGGAGCCTTTTGTATGCAAAAGTCCCCTCACTTCACCTGGTGGTGTATCACCTTCCCCAAGCTCTGGTGGGTCCTTGAACAAAGAAAACTTTCAAGAGATTCTCACCCAGTAATTTGCTCCCATGGAGACAATCATTAAGTAACATTAAAGAACGGGGGGGGGGGGGGGGCGCTGTGGCTGAGTGGTAGAGCACCTGCTTGGCATGCAGGAGGTCACAAGTACAATTCCCAGCATCTCCGGTTAAGGTTCACGTCATGGGTGATGAGAGAGCAGCTGCCCGTCAGAGCAGACAATATCGACCTTGGTGGACTAAAGGTCTGATTCAGTATGAGGCAGCTCCATGTGTTCATGTGTGTACAAGAGTTCCAGGTAGCCCCTGCTGGCCCAAGGAAAAACCCAAAAGCAAACGCCACATCATGACATTTAGGACCAACCCAAAGGCAACACAATCTTTTTACAAGTTCTTAATCCCACCAGATGCAACTTCAGGCCTACTTGTCGTGACAGGTAACTCACAAGGAGAGCTCAGTTTGGGGATGGGATCCTGGGACCACCTGGGGTGCCAGGCTTGGTGGAGACACACTTCTCATGGTTTTGACATAGCCACTTGAGCAAGACCAGGTAGTAAGCGACGTGTGAGATCTCCACCTAAGGCACTGAAGAGCTGCTGTCAGTCAGAGTAGGCAATGCTGACCTTGATTGACCAGTGGTCTGACTTCAGTGTAAAGCTGCTTCATGACCGTTCAGGGGCCATAGCTCTGTGGCTGAGCAAGTGCCGTACATGAAGAAGGTCCCAGGTCCAGTCCCTGGCATCTGCAGTTAATGGGATCAGATCATAGGCGATGTGGAAGTCCTGACCCATCAGAGAATACTGACTTTGATAGACCAGTGGTCTGACTCAGTAGATGACCATTTCACTTATACACATATACACGTGAATGTTCCAAGGCTGTCTTTTCCTGCAGTCCTATTTAATACTGGTCTACCCACCATTAACACAAAATTCAATTTCTTAATGTTAGGATATTTCAGTTATTCTTAAAAAAAATTTTTTTAAAAAGCTCTTCTAAGAAACACTTCTCCCACTACTACCTCCACCACCACCACCACCACCACCACCACCACCGAGTTGTGTAACAGCGGGGGGTGAGATGGCCCTGTGTTAAATGAACGATAGGTAAAGGTAAAGGTTCCCTTGCTCGAAAGCCAGTCGAATCCGACTCTAGGGTTGCGGTGCTCATCTCTGTTTCAAAGCCGAAGAGCCAGCGCTGTCCGAAGACGTTTCCGTGGTCATGTGGCCGGCATGACTAAACACCAAGGTGCACGGAACACTGTTACCTTCCCACCGAAGTGGTACCTATTTATCTACTTGCAATGTCTTGCTTTCGAACTGCTAGGTTGGCAGGAGCTGGAACTAGAGACGGGAGCTCACTCCGTCATGCGGCACCTGGGTCTCAAACTGCTGAACTACCGACCTTCCACAGCCTGCAGCTCAGCGTGTTAACCACTTGAGCCACCGCAGCTCTGTGTAGATCTGATACCACTGAACTGGGACTGCTATCCCCAGTTAGCCATCTTGTTATTGATGTCTTTTCTGAAACATCTTGAGCGCTTTGTATTGTTGTAATTGATTGATTGTTTTATCTTGTTTTTAATTGTTTTAACTATTGGCATATATGCCCTGAGGGAGGGAGGCAGGCAAGGCCTGGCAAGGCAGCTGGAGGGTATTTAAACCCCAGCTGGTCAAAGAAGACGGGGACGGCAAAGGATGAGAGGGTTAGACAGTGTCATAGATGCAACGAACATGAAATTGAGTGAACTTCAGAGGACAGCAGAAGACAGGAGGGCCTGGCGTGACCTGGTCCATGGGGTCACAAAGAGTCGGACTCGACTGCGACTGAACAACAACAACAATATATGCCCTATCTGTGAGCCGCCCAGAGCCCGCTTGCGGGGAGGGCGGGTTATAAATCTAATAATAAATAAATATTTTTTAAAAGATATATGGCATGACCAAATACGGTTTTGCACAATTCAGTGGGTAAATCGTGCACCTCAAAGTCCTGAAATGGACTGCAAATGTGTGCCAATTTGGAGGGATGGCATCTCGAGGCCTGGCGTAGGCTGTCTCTCCCTTCCCGCTCAGCATGGGGGTTGATATTTACTTCACCCTAATCCTTCTGTTCTCACTGGTCAGCCAGGCAGTCCTCCTGGGCTCTGACCAGCTGGGGCTTAATTACCCTCCAGCTGCCTTGACAGGCCTTGCCTCCCTCCCTCAGTCTTGGCCTGCCTCTGTTGCCATGGCACCCAGCCCAACATCCAGCCCTTGTGGCCTTCCTGTCTCAGGCCCATTAGTAGTGTTTGTCCACCTCTGCCAGACACAACAACACTTGTTGTGGACACTTCTTGGCACTTTTTTCCTCAGGCGAAAGAGAGCCTGAAGTCAGCCACAGACAAACTGCAATGAAAAAAAATAAGATATTAAAAACTGGAAGAAAGGAGGGACCCCCTCTACGGCTGGCTCTGCTCCCAAATGTGAATATCTGAGGACACACTTCCCGCAGCTGATGAAATGGACAAGGCTCCACAAAAGCTTTTGCCAGAAGATATTACTCAGTCTTGTACATACCACAGGACTCCATTTTGTTTTAGCTATGAGAGACTAATACAGGTCTGCATGACTATTTTCCAGTATTAACCTAAGAATTCTTACAACTGTATAATTTTGTGTGCAGGAGAAAAAGGAGGTATATAAGAATGGTGTTCGGGGTGGGGGTGGGGAAATGGACGAAATGTAAGAGAACTGAACGATGTCACTGCTCCCAAACAGGTTTGAGAAATTCCTGGACATTTTGGGGAGGGGAGGGGACTCGGTTGCTATAGAGTCAATGGTCTAAAGCAGCCATTTTCTTCAGGGGAACTAATCTATGTAGTTGGAGATCAGTTGTAATTCCTGGAGATCTCCAAGCCCTGCCTGGAGGCTGACATCCGTACTGCCCCAAATCATATTTTCAGTGGGTCTTGGTGAAAGTCATTATTCTGCTCTGTAGGAATTCGTGCAGAGTTCATGGCTGGTGCGATTTGCTAAAAGGAATCCCTGTATCCCTGTTGCTTGTCTGATGCGTGACGCACTTAACAGCCTTACGCCGAATACCACAGCAGAGCGAGGACCTTCTTGGGAGTGAAGTTTTGATAAGTTTTCCCATTGCATTTTCTCATTCAAACCCATGTGTGGAAAAAGTCTTGCGTAGACAGTCATCGCTTTGCTGTGTCCAAGTATGGTCCCCTTAGTCCCAGTATCTGAATTCCTACAGTGAGTCCAGTGGCGTTGTATAGTGATTAGAGCGCTGGACTAGGATCAGGGAGAACTGGGTTTGAATCCTGCTCTGCCATCGAAGCTCACTGGGTGACCTTGAGCGGCCGTCTTAAACTAACATACCTTACAGGGTGGTTGTTGCGAGGATAAAATGGAGAGCAGGAAAATGACATTGTGAACTGTTTTAGGTCTCTACTGGGGAGAAAAGCAGGGTATAAATATTTAAGTGTAAATAAGCACAAAGTTCCCCTCCCCCAGTAACTGGCATTGAGGCACACTACCGCTGAACATGGATATTCCATTTAGTCATTGCAGCTAATAAACCAATGATATAGGCCTCTCCTCCATGAATTTGCCTAATCCTCCCCAAAAGAGGTTTACAATGCAATTCTATTCAGGGTTACCCCAGTCTAAGCTTGTTGGGAGCTTCCCAGTGTTTAGACAGGAGTAACACTGTCAGGTGGGTAGACAGTGTTATCGATGCAACAAACATGAAATTAAGCAAACTTCGGAGTAGGGGTGTGCAAAAAAACCCAACCAATTTGGCCCGATTCGGATTCGGCCGAATTGGGCAGAATCAATTTCGTCTGGCAGAAAGCCTCCTGCATCGCAATTTCGGCAGTAGGAGCCAATTCGGGAGTCTTTCCGCCAGACAAATGTCAATTTCGGCCCATTATATCCTATGGGGCATTGAAGTCAATGGCAAAAACATAGGGTATATTCTGGGAGCTGGAGGGGAGGGGGTTTGAGGGAGAGACTCCAAACTCCGGGTAGCTGCTGGAGCCTCTCCCCAAGATACCCACCATGTTTCAATAACATTGGATCAGGGGGTTCAATTCTACGGGCACCCAAACACGTTGCCCCTATCCCCTCCATTGTTCTCTATGGTGGGAAAAAAGCTACTTTTTTTCAGCCATAGAGAACAATGGAGGGGATGGGGCAACCTGTTTGGGGGCCTGTAGAATTGAACCCCCTGGTCCAATATTATTGAAACATGGTGGGTATTTTGGGGAGAGGCTCCAGCACCTACCCTGCGAGTTTGGAGCCTCTCCCTCAAACCCCCTCCCCTCCAGCCCCCAGAATCTACCCTATGTTTTTGCCATTGACTTCAATGGCCCATATGATGTAATGTGGCCGAATTGCCGCCGAAATTCGGCAGCAAGCCGATTCAGATCAGAAAATCTGAATCGACCCACAGCAGCCCGAAAGGGGCCAGAATGGGCCATTTTCGGGGGTGCATTCGGTTCAGACGAACCGAATGCACATCCCTACTTCAGAGCATGACAGAAGACAGGAGGGCCTGGCTTGATGGGATCACGAAGAGTCGGACTCAACTGTGCAACCGAACAACAACAACACTGTCAGGATTGCAGTGCCAGCAACCTATCTTAGGCTGCGGTCACACGAGCAGTTTGTGCTGATCAGACAACAACATCTGCCTTCCATGCCCCAGTCGTCGGCACCCAGGTCCATCCCGTCCTGGAAGTGGAGTTTGCCGACACCGGGGAAAGTCCACTCTTTATGTACACCAGCACTTCCACTCCACTTTTCCCAATGTCTAAACCCTCTTGTTGTGAACAGATGCCGGATGGGAAGTGTGAAAGGTCACTTCTGTCTCAGTCATCGGGGGCATCGGGGGGGGGGGGGTGTTTGTCGCCCAGTAGGGATGTGTAAAAAAGGTAAAGGTTCCCTTGCTCGAAAGCCAGTCGAGTCCGGCTCTAGGGTTGCAGTGCTCGTCTCCGTTTCAAAGCCGAAGAGCCAGCGCTGTCCGAAGCGCATATGAGCATGAGTGACCCCCATTGCCAGCAAGGTCCACGCTCCTTGGTTGAGGCACTGGTCATGTGGATGCTTCAAGCGCAGGACCAGCACGTGGAGGAGCCACGTCAGGGTGTGCTGTCTGGTCACCCATTCCTGCGACAATTTAAACCAAATAGAAGTGCCACCAGATCACGCCAAGCCTCCAGTGTGACCGCAGCCTTAGTAGCTATTGCTGCTTCCTGCCATGGAGAGTTCCACTATACATCACGCAAAGCAATACTTCCTTTTGTCTTTAATATATGAAGATGACTCATACGAAGACAGACACCTGGTCTGCCTAGCGCCGTGTTGTCTCTTCTGACTAGCAGGAGCTCTTCAGGGGCTCAGGAGGAGGAAGATCTCTCCGAGTCTCCTGAGTTCCTTCAAATGGCGATGGCAGGCCAGGGGCTGTATTTGGCAAGGAGGTCCTTGGATTTCAGATCTTTGCTCTGATCCGGCAGGACTCTTCTTATCTTCTCTTATTCAGTGTTGGCCATATAATATGGAACTCTCAGGAGATAATATCTAGGAAGGCCCCTGTGAAGGGAAATGATTTTCCCTCTGAAGCAATTTGGCACAGGGAGATTGCCACTTAGATTGAATTCTCTCCACCTCAGATCTTTGGAAACCGACGGGAGATGCAACATCTTTTGAGCGGGCTGTTCTCAAGCTATATTTATCAGGGGCCTTCCCACTTAAATGGAACCAATACGCCCAGGGATGCTTTCTGCAACAGAACATCCCTTTCAAAAACAGCACGCCACTGACTGTATTCTTCATAATGGATTAATATCTTCACTGACTGAGGCAAAACCAAGGGCAGAGATTCGAGGGGAGGGTGGACGTTTATTCAGAAGAAGTGGACCTGGTGCACTTGTGAGGCTTTCAACTTTGTAATGCCTGGAAAATCCTGACCTTGCAAGGGTCTCTCAGAGCTACCGGTATCAGAACTTGCAAAAAAAACCCAGAGGAGGGTAAAAAAAAGTAATGTTGCTTCTCCCGGGGTAGGGGGGGGGAACCAGAGCAACCACCCCTGGCAATGCTAAACAGCTATTTAATTTTATTTACTTACTACGTTTACATCTTGCCTTTCTCCGCAAAAAGAATGCAAAGCAGATTCTGTTGTTCTCCTATCCACCATTTCCCCTCACACCAATCCTGTTAGGTGGGTTAGGTGGAGAGTACGTGAGTGGCTCAAAGTCAACTCAGCAGGTTTCCATGCCAGTGAGGGTGCTGGTGGGGGTAGGCTTGCCATGTCCAGGTTGGGAAACTCCTGGAGATTTGGGAGTGGAGCCTGGGGAGGGGAGGGCAGGGACCTACTGGGGACACAGTGCCGTAGAACCCACCCTCCGAATGTTGGGTGATAGTGAGATATTGAAAAAATGGTATTTAGCAGAGATAAGATAGTCCAGCAGTGCCAGAGTAAAATAATTCAGACTCAGAGTCCATGTGTGATTAAAATATAAAGTTTTTACTAAATTCTAGCATGGGAAGGGTAACTGGGATGAAAATAACAACAGAGCACAATCGGCTACATCCTTACTCTACAAAGACAAAACTAGAAGAGAGAGAGCATGGCTACTCTTCTTCTTCTTCAGAACACCAAACAAAGACGGGAAGAGAAGCCATGAAATGGTAATACACCTTGACACTTTAGTCCCAATCAAATCCCTAGATCAGGGAGAAAATTCCCGGGCTTTCTACAGCTAAAGAACATTGGTTACATGAGAAACATGTGACTTCCTGTGAGTAACATAAACAAACTTTTAACCCCAGATATACTGAGTGTTTTCAACTTGTAATACCCAACACCGAAGCATCTATTTACTCCAGGGCAACTGATCTCTGTAGTCTGGAAATGAGCTGTAATTCCAGGGGATCTCCAGGTCACACCTGGAGGCTGGCATCCCTACTTCCACAGTAAAGCAGGGATTCAAATCTGAGTCTCCCAGACCCTAATCCAACATTCAGCAATGAGGGCGGACCACACTCCACAGTTTGCAGTTTGGACAGACCACTCCCCACTGTCCACCCACCTCTAGCCTCCTCCATGAGGCCAAGAAACTTGAGGGGTTTATCTCTCCCCCTTAGCCCCTCCTCCTGACAAATAAGGAGTTGGGAAAGGCTTTCTTCGCCTACTTTGCTTTTCCTCAGCGATTGCTGCCCCCTGGTGGCAAAGTGACGCCACTGGCCCTTTAAAAGGTTGCTGAACTGGTCAGGAAGGAGAGGTAGGATCAGTGACCTTTGTGGGGACGTGGCCAGGTCCCGACACAGGTCGGACAGCAGCAGCAGCAACCAGGAGGACCGCTCATCTGTCATCCTACCGTACCATTCAGTGCCTCTTGTAAAAGGTTTGATTGACAATTTATTCTTGATCTTTGGAGGTTGAGCATGCGGGCCCCATAGCAGGGAACGGGCCACAAGCTGGGTTGCCATCTGCCGAACCAGTCGGCTGCAAGAGGGTTAGTTCATGTGCCCCAGCCGAGCTCTCATCCCCTCTGGTGTTTCAGAGACCAAGAAGGCAGCGGGTCCCAACATATCCCATTCTCATCCCAAGGATGACTGGACAAGCCCCTTCGCTGGAGGCTTTGCTGCATCTCCTGTTCTTCTGTTTTGCAAGTACATCATTCCTGTGTAGATTTAACAGTTAAGGCTGTGTTGCTCTTTGGGGGGGGGGGAATATGCTATTAAAAAAGAATGCTTGTCCTATGATCTCTTAAAAATGCAAAATGAGCCTCACCAGCGTTCAATCGATCAATCACTTTATTACAACAGTCAGTGACCAGCAGTACAGTTTGATTGGGAAATGCAAAAGCCAGCAACCAGCAATACAGTTGGGTTGATTTTTTTAAAAAAAGATAAATATAGAGATAAAATTAAGCAGGAGTCATTTCCTGCAGGAGCGCACAGGAGCAGAGCTCCGGCAGTAAAGAGCCCAGGGGGTGGGCACATGCAACAAGCCCCGCCCCCTGCTCCCAGCAGCCCCGGGCCACAAGGAGCAAGAAGCAGCTAGGTAAGTTGCAGAGCTCCCCCCCCCCCAAGATAGCAATCCAAAACAGTCCAGTGG
>NW_015159730.1:0-17615 GCF_001447785.1 Gekko japonicus | reverse complement strand
CACCTTTAAGGCCAAGGTTTATTCAGGTACAAGCTCTCCCTCCTCTGTGAGGGCAGATCTGCACGTCCCCCCCCCCCATAGCTAGCAATCCAAAACAGTCCAGTGGAGCCTGAGTGGTGGGTGTTGCTTTCTGACACACTTCGGGTGATGTCAGGGGGTGTGGCGTATGCAAATAAGTTATGCTAATGAGTTCTGCTAATGAGCTCCTGCACCACTTTTTCTATGAAATGACCCCTGAAATTAAGTCTTCAGAACATACAAAATCATGCCAAATAACTACAGTCATGCTGCCAAAAGGGATTTTTGATGCTTGTTAACCTGAGCACAGAATTTAGCCACCTGTCGAGTAGTACCCAGCATTCAAAGTGGAGGTTCTCGCAGAGCTGTTCTCTCAAGAGCAGTCCTCAAAAGAGCTCTCTCAGCCCCACCTACCTCACAGGGTGTCCGTTGTGGGGAGAGGAAGATTAGGAGATTGTAAAACGCTCTGAGACTCCTTCAGGCAGTGAAAGGCAGGGTATAAGTCCAATCTCCTTGAGCTAGAATTCCATCCCAGTTCACATAGGGTTGCCAACCTCTAGGTGGGGCCTGGAGATCTGAAATTTGAATTGATTTCCAGACTACAGGCGTCTGTTCCCGGGGGGGGGGGGAGAGAATGGCCGCTTTGGAGGGTGACCCCTCTGTCATTACCTCCCTTAACCCCGTCCTCCACAGGCTCTGCCCCCAAATCTCCAGGGATTTCCCTGCCTGCAGCTGGCAACCCTAATTTAGGAGTTAAGGGTTGTTTGAAGTTAAAGCTCAATGAGCAGGATGCTTCTTGGAGTAAGATAAGTGGGGTAGATTTAATTTCTAGGGGAGGGGGTCCCCAACTTTTTTGAGCTTACGGGTACTTCTGGAATTTAAGACTAGTTATGGGGGGGCACCACAAAATAGCCACCGTGGAGGGCTGGGGGTTCCTAGCTGATCCTCCTGTAACGGTGACGACCACAGCACCGGTTGAGAGAGACTGGGGAAGGGAACCGGACCTTGGGAAAGGAAAACTAACCCTAACTCTCATCTGCCGTACTAACTTTAACGAGACATTCTCAAAAGACCAAACCCGGCCTGGTGATTAACCAGGGACCAGAAAGCAAGGACTTCCTCTGGTATTGTGGGACGGCTGTAGTGTACGATCTACCCCTCTCCTCCCCACCCCACCCCCAGCCACTTTGTGTCTGCTTTCATCTGGGTTCTTCTTTCTGGGTGAGGCCTGCCCCGATATTCTCCCCGATGGGCCCTAGGAGAGAAGCAATTTACACTTCTGCCAGTGAACCTTTTGAAGCTTAATTAATTAAGCTAATGGATATGTAGTGAAAAATGCTGACTCAACAAGAAAGAAAAGTGGATATAAATCACCGAATGGGAAGCCAGAGAATGACATTGTGCAGGGGTGGTGGTTATTTATCGGCTCATTAAAGCCCCCGGAATTTCCTATAGCTGAGGGACATCTCCCCCCCCCCAGAATTACAATTTAGAGAGGCACATGGCCTTATTGCAATTTAAAAGGTTTACTTAGTCCGCAAAAGAATATCGGCTCCCTGCAGAGCCCAACTGCTGCCTTTCTGCACAAATCACTGATCTGGCCATGCCTGTTGACTGGGAGGAGAGCAGCGACTCATGCAGAGACGCAAGGGGCATCCTCCTACGCAAAGCGGGTCATTCTGCTGCACTGGAGTGAAATGGATGATCAAATTACACTCAGCGGAGAGACAGAGGAGCTTTCCTGTCCCTCCCATCACAGGAAACCATTTGAGTTCAGGCAAGCCCAGACCAGTGACTCATGCCGAGATGCAGTGGACCCTCTGAGAGTGGATCATTCTGTTGCATCTGTGCCTTGGGAGTGATTAACTGATCCACTCACGTTTAATATGGACATGGCAAAATTGCCGTCTTTCTCCCCCACCCCATTGAAATGGAATGAGACTGGGCAGCTCCAGAACGGTATCTCATCCAGAGACGCAATGTACAGCCTCCTCTAAGGGTGACAGATGTGCTTAACCTTCCCCCTCATGCCATTTTCCCAATCGCAGGCAAGATCCTTCTGCTGACCAAGGGGTCTCTGCAAGAAGGGTCGAAGGACTCACACTTCTGACAACTATCCCAATTGATCACAGAGTGAGAACGGAGCCTCACTTCATCTCCAAGACCTCCGGCTCATGCACAGCAGCAGCTGATGCTTGAATGCCACACGTGATACGAACAAGTGCTAAAGATTCCTTTTGCCTCCTCTCAGTGGTTCCACTTTCCAGAACCCATCTATTTACAGTGGGGACCATGAGCTAAGGTGTAACCAACACCAAGGGAGATTCCTTTCCTTTTTATTATTATTCATAGTGATATTCTAGATTTTTATTCCACCCATTCTCTGAGGAGCTCAGGATGGCATACATGCCAGGGCTCTTTTTGTAGAAAAAGCCCAGCAGGAACTCATTAGCATAATAGGCCACACCCAACAGCAGAAACTCATTAGCATATTAGGCCACACCTCTGACAGCACAGCTCATTAGCACATTAGGCCGCACCCCCATGTTAGCAGAAGTGTGGTTATCCAGCCACACCCACCTTTTGCTTGTTATTCTGTTTACCTTGTTTGTTGTCCAAACCCAGGGCTTTTTTGTAGCAGGAACTCCTTTGCATGTTAGGCCACACACCCCTAATGTAGCCAATCCTAATGAGTGTCTGCTGTTGGGTGTGGCCTGTTATGCTAATGAGTTCCTGCTGGGCGTGGCCAACTTGGGCGCCAGCCGGAACTCCGTTCCTGCCCAAAAATAGCCCCGGTTATCACAACAACCCTGTGAGGGAGGCTGGGCGAGGAAGAGTGGCTGTTGTGGGATCTCCCAGTGCATTTCAACAAGTGAGGGTTTGAACTTGGGTCTAATCCTATATCATTCGGACTGTATCAGATCAGCCTGTGACGTTCTGCTCTCCTCACTCTGCCCCTTTGTTTCCACTGCGAGTGGGGGCATCCTGCTTTCCGTCAGCCCCGTGTGAAGAGTCCTCTGCCTCTGCCTCGGTCCCTGCTGTTTTTTGTTTCTCAGATATATCCCTTTCTCCAAGGAGCTGTGGGAAGGGCATATAGACAGAGCTGCCCCATTAGGATCCTCACAAAGGAGGAGGAGGAGGAGGAGGAGGAGATTGGATTTATACCCCGCCCTTCACTACCTGAAGGAGTCTCAGAGTGGCTTACAAACTCCCTTCCCTTCTCCTCCCCACAACAGACAGAAGTGGATGGAGCTGAGAGAGCTCTTTTGAGGACTGCTCGTGAGAGAACAGCTCTGAAAGAACTTGTAACTGTCCCAAGGTCACACCAGCAGCTGCATGTGGAGGAGTGGGGAATCAGACTCGGTTCTCCTAGATTAGAGTCCATGGTCCTAACCACTACACCAAACTGGCTCTTATGAGGTAGCTGAGGCTGAGAGAGAACAACTGGCGCGAGATCACCCCATGAGCTTCATGGGGATTCAGACCCAGGTATCCGCAGTTCAGCCCTCTAACTTCCTGACTCTTGGCTACCTGCAAGCCAGACCCACTTCTCTGCAGCTGCTACCTTCCCTCGCCCACCCTTTGGATTCTCTGTCTGTTATGTATCGAGACTAAGCCATTCCTCAACCTGCACCAGAAATGGGTCGAGCTTGCTACTTTAGAACAATAGCTCGCCAGGATCCTGGAGCTAACCAATTGATAAGCAGTGTAATGTAAATAGCCTATCACTGGGAGTGGGTGTGTGTTGGGTGTGTCGTTTGCATGCTTTTATAAGCAGGGCTAAAGCTCTGCTAGTCATCCTTGTAGTTTGCCGAAATCACTTAATAAACTAGAGCTGATCACTGCAATGCGTCTAGAACCCAGTATTTAACCATGTCCTTCACTCCTCCTTTCCCCAGAGGTCTCTGTGGAGCCCATGCCCCCAGGTTCCTGCCCTGCCCCACCTTCTCCTCCTGATTTCTTCCCGTCTCCTTGGCCCTCGAACGACATTCTGTTTTTGCCACTTTCCCCTCTTTACCACGCTGTGAGGATTGTCGTTTGGCCCGATAATGTTCGTTTCAGAGGCTTAATCCTCCCCGCAAAAGGTTGATTTAATTGGATCAGAAGCGATAACAGGGACAGTTTGCTGTGAATAAACTTCACCCTGGCGGATCAGCCCCGCAGGAAGGAGAATGAAGGTGGCTGGCACTGATAGGGGCGGTCTCCGAAGAGGATGGCTGCATTCTGCTGAAAGGCATCTGACTTCTTTCGGGACGGAAGGTGGGATAAACTCATCCTTTGACATGAAGGCTTTGCCAGAAGTATAGTCCAGAGGCCTTCTGGCAAACAAACCCATTTCCCCGTGGTTCTTTCCAACTGGAACGTGCCAATTTACTTCTCCTTCCTCCGTTCTCTCTTGATTGGAGAAGGCAGGATTCTCCTTTGCTGTCAAATTCCATTCAGTCAGCATCCCACCAGCTGCCGGTAAGAATGAAAGAGGACACACACACACACCCCCCCGCTGGTTCAAACCATTGTGGTGTACTGGCTAGAGTGTCCGATTAGGATCTGGGACACCCAGGTTCCAGTCTTCATTGTGCCGTGGAAGCTTGCTGGGTGACTCTGTCTCAGCCTGACCCATGTCGTAGGGTTATTATGGAGAGAATAAAATGTACGAGTGGAGAATGATGCTGTAAGCTGTAAACTGATGCTCTAAACTCCTAATGGAGAGCCAGTTTGGTATAGGGGTTAGGAGCACGGACTCCAATCTGGGAGGAACCAGGTTTGAATTCCCCACTCCTCCACATGCAGCTGTTGGTGTGACCTTGGGTCAGTTACAAGTTCCCTCAGAGCTGTTCTCTCAGGAGCAGTTCTCGAAAGAGCTCTCTCAGCCCCACCCACCTCACAGGGTGTCTGTTGTGGGGAGGGGAAGGGAAAGGAGATTGTAAACTGCTCTGAGACTCCAAGTGAAGGGCGGGGTATAAATCCAATCTCCTCCTCCTCCTCTTCTTCTTCCACTTCTTCTTCTTCACAAACTAAGATCTAAATAGACCTCTTCTCTGTGAATGTGTTTAATTTCCTTTGAAAGCCAGCTAAACTAGCAGCACCCTGCCCTGGATGGCCCAGGCTAGCCCAATCTCGTCAGATCTCAGAAACTAAGCAGAGTCGGTCCTGATTATTACCTGGATGGGAGACCACCAAGGAAGTCCAGGGTTGCCACGCAGAGGCCGGCGATGGCAAACCACTTCTGAACGTCTCTTACCTTGAAAACCCTGTGGGGTCTCCGTAAGATACCTGCAGTTTCTCAGCACTTCCCCCCACCAAACTAGCAGCATGAGTCTACTCAGGGCCGGCTCGAGGTGTTTCTGCGCCCTAGGCGAGGCTGCCTTGTGGCGCAGATGCCAACCTCCCGGTGGGGCCTGGTGTCAGCAAGGTGCCAAATTCCTTTTCTGTTGGTTCCCCATGTATGCGCTTGATTGCTTTCGCTTTCATATGTAGACCTGTTGATGCGCTTAATTGCTTACCTGCTGGAACGTCTATATCTCTCAAGGCCACAGGTGGTTGCTGCTGGAGGTCGCCATGACTTCTAGGTGCACACACACAAAAACAAATGCCCCCCTCCCAATAGCTACTAGCTACCCGGAAGTGATGTGACGACGCCGGGCACGTTGGGGGCGGGGCCACGACCATCCAAGGGAAAAACATAGAGTTTTCCCTCAGATGACCATCCACCGCCGGCGGGGAACGGGCCTCTGGGGCGGGGGTTTCCCCACCCCCCGGGGGGACTTGGCAAGCCTACTACAGGCCTGCAAATGTCTGGTTGATCCAAACAGGCACAGAAGTCAAAAGAAGAGAGCCTGAAACAATTACACCATCAAAGTGGGGTAAGCTTCCACTACCTAAGAACTTCAGAAATATAAAATCTTGGCCTAATTTTACTGCTACCCCTTATTGAGTTAATATGACCTATGAGCCCTATAGATGGGCCTTTTCCAGAGCCTGTTTTGAGGCACTCCCTTCCGCTGAACTGTAAGGTAAATTCACTCGAGTTCCAATGGATGAACGTAGATGCCCATGCATGGCTAATATGGTGGAATCAGTTACTCATGTCCTCCTGCTCTGTAGGTTCTATCAGGAGGAACGAGACCATCTTATACTACCCCTTCTGTCTCGATTTAGCCCTCTGCGGTCTTATCTTGACTTTAGGCCAGAAGTCCTTCATAAATTCCTCCTAGAAGACGTTCAGAGCTCAGGGACTTACGCTGTGGCAAAATTTTGTTGCTTAGCTATTAGGAAACATAAACTTATTTTAGCTGAGAAGATTGTATGATTCTCTTATTGATATTATTTTATTTTACTAATCTTATTAATTTTCTCTTGTGTATGTTTTAATACTATTCCTATGTTATTATTACTGTTTTACTCTTTCTTATATCAGAACTGTACTGTTTTACTGGCTCTTGCTGTAATAAATTAGATCGAAGGTCAGGAGTCAATGCTCCCTTCGTCGGATTTGACTTTCCAAAGCTTATACTCTGAAAATCTTGTTGGCCTGTAAGGTGCTATGGACTTTAATCTGTCTCATTGCAGACCAACACGGCCGTCCTCAGAAACATGAAAGTAAACTATCTGGCCCAAATCAGTTTTCTCTCCCTGCAGCAGTGAGCTGCAGTCATCAGTTTTGCATCAGAAAGTGGGACGTGTTCTCTTCCATCGTACGCTGTTAGCCCTACTATTAAAACTTGAGAATTTATGACCCATTTAAACAGCAGTTTTCCCTTTCTTACATACGTACAGTACAAAGAATCGAATCCCCTCCTTTCTTCTTGTCCCGGAGAAGAGGTACTAGGGAAAGTGCCTGGCTGTGGTCATTCATACACAATCCTGGCTTATTCCTCTGAAAAGTATGCAGACGGAGAGTGATTTCAGCTAAGCATACCTTTATTTAGTCAGGAACAAAGACACTTGGCTGGCTCGCAGGCCGGCTTATATTCCTTCAGAAAACCCGCCACCCAGGGGTCATTTGGGGGAGGGACGCGGGGGGACGCCATCCCCCCAGGTGAGGTGCGGGAGGGCGGGGCCTGGAGCTCCCTGTTGGTGCCCGCTGGAGGTTGCCGCCGGCTGTGGGGAGGACACACTTCCGGTGATGTCAGGGGGTGTGGCATATGCTAATGAGTTATGCTAATGAGTCCCCCTAGCTCTTTTTCTACGAAATGACCCCTGCCGCCACCAAACACACCAAACACACACCCCACTCCCGATAGGCTATTTACAGTAACCGAGAGACCTATTGGCCTCCCGGCTGGGGACCTAGCCCTTTTATTGGGCCTGGCTAGGATCCTACTGGCCCATTGTCTTTTGGCATGAAGCTAGTGGTGTTTGTGCCTGAGCCAGTTCGGGCATGTCCGGACATGTCAGGCTGGATACACTACATCCTCATAACAACATAAGAAGAGCCTTTCTGGATCAGACCAGTAGTCTATCTAGTTCAGCATCCTGGCTCACGCAGTAGCCAACCAGTTCCTCTGGACAGCTAATAACAGGGCATAGAGGCTGAGACCTTCCCCTGATGTTGCCTCCTGGCTCTGGGATTCAGAGGTTTAGTGCCTCTGAACATGGAGGTTCCCCTCAGTCACCATGGCTAGTAGCCACTGATAGACCTAATCCTCCACAAATCTATCTAACCCTCTTTTAAAAGTATTGATTCCCGTGGCCCTCACTATTTACTTTTTCCTATGGCCTTATGTTATTCTTTATCTGCCTCTATGGGAGAAAGCCGGCTTGGTCTCGATGTACAACTTGAAGCACGTCCTCCTCGATAAGCCCGGAACCGCTACTCGTAAGCAATCCACTTTCAATCCAGTGTCAATGCACTTTCCAACTGGAGTTTGCCAGTTCACACAAGTAAAATCCAGTTGGAAAGTGCACTAAAAGTGGATTATTTAGTGTGTGTGACCACAGCTGATTTCTCGTCTGTAATGAGCAGTGAAACTTCCTGGTGTCATTATGACACGACACTGTGTGTTGCTACACCCCTGGGGCAAACTGGGGTGTTAAAACGGCCCAGGAACAAGCCCCGTGCCCCCTGTACCACTGCCAGCACTGCAAGGTCTTGATTCAGCTTTCTTCAGACTGCCAGGACCCATCCATGACAGTGGCCTGCCATGGGGAATTGGAGAACATAATCCCAAGACATGGGTAAATGTACAGGAACCTATATCAGTACCTGTAGGTGTCGACCTGACCCGGATGGTCAGACCTCAGAAGCTAAGCAGGCCTTGGTTAGTATTTGGATGGAAGACCACCGAGGAATATCAGGGTCCCTACACAGAGGCGAATAATAGAAAACCACCTCTGAAAGTCTGTTGCCTTGAAAACCCTATGGCAGGAGTGTTAAACATAAGGCCCGGGGGCCGGAAGCGGCCCGTCCAGGGCTCTTACCAAGCCCTCAAGCAACTTGTATGCATGGAAATGTAAGGTACTCCCCCTTTTATGGTATCCTTTGGGAAATACCTAGTATTATATTATGATGAAATACATTTATTTGGGGTTCTGTGGGTTCCCCAGTAAATCAAGTGCTTTCACTGCTAGAAATCAATTGCTTTTGTTTATATTTTGAGTAAAAAATAATATTAATTAGGTTTGCTGGTGTCCTTTATAAAGTTTATCTAAAGTTTATATGGCCGGGCCATATGTGCCAGTTTGGTGTAGTGGTTAAGTGCGCGAACTGTAGTCTGGGAGAACCGGGTTTGATTCCCCACTCCTCCACTTGCACCTGCTGGATGACCTTGGGCAAGCCATAGTTCTGTCAGAGCTGTTCTTGAAAAAGCCATTTCTGCCAGAGCTCTCTCAGCCCCACCTACCTCACAGGGTGTCTGTTGTGGGGAGGGGAAGGGAAAGGAGTCTGTAAGCCGCTCTGAGACTCCTGTGGCTAGTGAAGGGCGGGGTATGAATCCAATCTTTTCTTCTCTTCTTCTTATATCTCCAGTACCTGGAATTACATTTTATGGCACATATGGCCTGGCCCAACAAAGTGACATTTATGTCACGTTCGGCCGTCATAACAAATGATTTTGACACCTCTGACCTATGGGGCCATCATAAGTTGTCTGTGACTTGACAGCACTTTCCACCACCAGGTAATAATGATGGGGTGAACAGAAGCTTCAAGGGACCATTTCAGACCCTTAAACCGCCTTCCCTTGGGCCACGGTTGTGGCAGAGTGTGGACTTGCACTCCGGTTCCCCAGATCCTAGTGCAACACTCTTAACTGCGACACCACTGAGGCTCTCCATAAAATACACCCTTCCTGAGATGATGGTATGATTGCGCCAAGAGAATTTTTTGGGCATGTGATACTAACCAAATGCAAGAATCTTGATGCAGCCTTTTATGGTTGCTTTCCTTTTGGCAATGTTTGATCAATGTACAATATGTTAATTGGGAACACGGGAAGGCAGGAGATATAAATGGATGGAAGGAGATAAAAGCTGTAGCAAACTGCACACACTCCAGTGCTGGAATGAATGCTAGGAATTCTTCTAATTCTGCCAGAATTCAGGAGAAAAGGGCTGCAGGAGAGAATGAAACTAGGGAACCTGGAAGGAACAGAATAGGTGAGATCTGCTCCTCTCTCAACATTGGGCAATTCTGCATTGGCTTTTCCCTCTGTTGTTTTACGAAACCCAGGTTGGAACAGAAATTCCCCTCTGCATTGCATGCCGCTTTCACTTTCTTTGATCATCGGGTTTTATGGTACCTTCCGCCAATGCTCCCTCTAAGCTGTGGAGTCTTGTGAGCAAAAATTCTACTTTGTGAGCTACTGGCATTAAAGTTGTGAGCGAGCGATTTGGCTACTGCATAAATTAGTTTGCTCTGGAGCCATCTTTCCTGAGCTAAGACAAAAATGTTTGAGCCGGAGGCTAAAAAACTGTGAGCTAGCTCACACTAACTCAGCTTAGAGGGAACACTGCCTTCCGCATAGATTTCTGCCGGGGTGATTTTGCAGTCAGTACGGCATTGCCCCCAAGGTATCTGAATGTGGTTTTGAGCAGCACTTTTTCCTCCCAGGGTGATTCTACATCTAGGATTCGCTCCACATTTTCTCATCAGGGGAGGATACCCCAGCTGAGAAAATGTGGAGCGAATGCTAGGTGCAGAACTGCCCATTCTCTACCTAGAACTACTGAATTTGGTAACCTCTACAGATAATGTAAATATTCATTCATTGATTTAGCACATTTTGACACCCCCATCCTCTCCATATCAGCTTAAGGCGGCTAATGGGGAGGGGAATGAAACAATAAATAGCACACATTGAAAAGAGGGAGACAATGAAAAACCATTCAAGAAATGTAATCTTTCCTGCAGTAAAACAATCTTTTTGTTAAATCCAACAGACAAAGAACATAAGAGCATAAGAACACAAGAGAAGCCAATGCTGGATCAGGCCAATGGCCCATCTAGTCCAACACTGTCACACAGTGGCCAAAAAGACCAGGTGCCATTAGGAGGTCCAGCAGTGGGGCCAGGACACTAGAAGCCCTCCCACTGTCACAATACAAGAACTCGTGGGCACTCCATGAAACTGCAGAGCGGTCGGGTTAGAACGGATAAAAGGAAGTACTTCTTCACCCAAAGAGTGATTAACACATGGAATTCACTGCCACAGGAGGTGGTGGCGGCTACAAGCATGGACGGCTTCAAAAGGGAATTAGATAAGCATATGGAGCAGAGGTCCATCAGTGGCTATTAGGCACAAGGTATAGATAGGGGCTCTGGGGCAAGTGATGCTCTGTCTTCTTGGTGCTTGGGGGGGGCCAACAGTGGGAGGGCTTCTAGTGTCCTGGCCCCACTGCTGGACCTCCTGATGGCACCTGCTATTTTTGGCCACTGTGTGACAGAGTGTTGGACTGGATGGGCCTTTGGCCTGATCCAACATTGGCGTCTCTTATGTTCTTATGTTGTGGCATCAGCACATATAAGTAGGCAGAAAGAGAAGGCCAGGGTTGGTAAATATTTGTTTTGCAATATAATGTCTTCCGATTGGAAGGGCAAAGGTTACAGCACCATTGGAGATCTGGACCAGCCTTTCTCGTTTCCTGAGATTTTAGTTGATACTAACATTTGTCTGCATCTGATAGCAATCTTGAGGCCTAGAAACTTGAGTGTCCATTTTTAAAGCTGAGCTTCCCAGGCTAGCAAATACTACTCCCAATATCTTTCTCAGTGCTTTTAGGATCTATTAAGTCATGTGGGGCGGAACCAAATGAAGCTCCCTTTGTACTTCCAACGTGCTTAAATCTAACAACCCAGAACAAGGCGTTTAAAGAATCCAAGTAGGGCGGCTCTAAAATATTTATGCGCACCCTAAATAATACATCAGGTGGCAGAGCGACAACTCTTTTCATGTACATATTTGCTGTCAGTTTGCCGTCTGAGCCGCTGGGAACAGTTACACAATTTAACGGCAGCCCAAAATAGAGGCAATTTAACCCAAGCCCAGACATTACCCTGAACATTTTGTCATAAAAAGAGGAACTGCCTTGGCGTGTACGGGCAGAGGCACAATCCATCCGCATAGATGTCAGTTTCGTCTCGCTTGGCTTTGAGGGATGCTGATATCCCCCTATTCCATCACCGCCCCTCATCTCTGCACTTTGACAATCGGTGGAGTGGGTAGTATTGGGGGCGTGAGACGTTCCTTGGGAGATGACAGTGTCGTTGGGACGCACATTGTTGGTTTGTTGTTCTGGTATAAAACCTCCAGAACCCCATCTTGAAATCTACAGTTAAGTAATTTCTGGAGCACCGACATTTTTTAGTGTATTATGCATATTGTATTTTATATTGTTTTATATTGTTCGTTGTTTTAACCAGGCATTTGTGCCCCTTGTGAGCCGCCCTGAGCCTCCGGGGAGGGCGGGATGTAAATGTAAAGATAAATAAAATAAAATAAATATATTTGAGCTCTCGAAGCCATCCTTTCTGTTTGGTGACCTGCTTTGTGGGTGTTTGTTAACAGGCAGGTTTGGTGGGTGGGATCCCAGTTTAAAAATACCTCCAGTTCTCAGTCTTGCTTTACTGTGCTGTACAAAAGCTATATAAAGAACAAAAGGAGAGCCCCTGCTAGGCCAGTTTAGTCCTTCACTCCCGTTTCCCACAGTGGCCAACCTGGTGCTTGCAGGAAAGGCACCAGCCCTTCCTGTTTGTCCCCAGCATCTCAGTAAATAGAGGTAGACTGCTTCTGCCCATGGAGGTTCCATGGCCAATAAGAACATAAGAGCTTTGCTGGATCAAATTTGAGAGACATCTACTCCAGCCTCCTAGTTCCTACAATAGGATGGTCAAATGTCCAGTATTTCTGAGGACAATTCTCTTTCTCTCTCTGACCTTTCCCACAAAAAGGCTTGCCTCAGCGTCAGCATTCTGAAACATCTGCACAAAGGTAATGGTTCCGCACCGGATGTTGTACGCCCAGCATTTTACTCTCGTGTTCCTCCCTCTCGCCCTGCATTTTTCAGATGCTGGATTTTCACAAAGTTTTCCTTGCGGTGACTTTTAAATCGTAATTTCCTAGCATGGAATCCCAACAATTGTGCTGAGTTTCCCGCCATACATCCTTCGATCCCATGACGTCAGAGCATCCTGGGCTTTCCGCGCCCATCACCCCACCCCTCACCATTACAATCCCACCCAGCACCCCTCCCCTCCCCATGAATATTGTAATATTGATAATGTTACAACACGATCATGGCGATCACTGTGGATGTTTAACAGCCATGCATGAATTTTCTATTAAAATGGGGGCATAGATGGGGGCGTGGGGTCTCATTCGGACCATAAAGGAAACATTGAAACCTCTCTTGTTTCCTTGAGAACTGCACTGTTTACATTGTTTACATCAAGAAGAGGCTGGACGAATATTTCATAGAATCATAGAATGTTAGAGTTGAAAGGGACCTTGCAGGTCATCCAGTCCAACCCCCTGCACTCTTACAGTTAGGCAGTTTCTCCTGATATTTAGCTGGTATCGACTCCCTTGTCATTTCCACCCATTAGATCTAGTCTTGCAATCTGGAGCAAAAGAGAATAAATCTGCTCCATCTTCTCCATGACAGCCCTTCAAATACTTGAAGACTGCAATCATGTCCCCTCTAAGCCTTCTCTTTTCCAGGCTAAACATACCCAACTCTTTCAGCCTTTCCTCATAAGACTTGGATTCCAACCCTCTCACGATCCTGGTTGCCCTCTTCTGGACACGCTCGAGCTTGTCAACATCCTTCCTAAAATGTGGTGCCCAAAACGGGACACAGTACTCCAGGTGAGGTCTGACCATAGCAGAATAGAGCTAACTACAACCTCCCTTGATCTGGACACAATGCTTCTGTTGATGCACCCCAAGATTGCATTAGCTTTCTTCACAGCCACATGTGAAGAATATTTGTCAGAGATGCTTTAGAAGAAGAAGAAGAGATTGGATTTATACCCCACCCTTCACTATCCAAGGGAGTCTCAGAGCAGTTTACAAACTCCTTTCCCTTTTCCTCCCCACAACAGACAACCTGTGAGGTAGGTGGGGCTGAGAGAGCTCTGACAGAAATGGCTTTTTTTCAAGAACAGCCCTGCCAGAACTATGGCTTGCCCAAGGTCATCCTTGGTCAATTTTTGGCATAATACATCACAGTTGTTTGCTTCTTCTCAACCACCTGGGGATTGACAACCCTACCCGTTTCTCGGGGAATGTATTCCCGGTACTGTAAAGGAGAAACACTGGGTGCGTACAGACAACTCTTACATAACCTCCCCATGGTGTGTACTTATATAAGGAGGATCAGCTACTAAATTCCTTTAATAATTCTCACCCCCTTGCCATGCCATGACTCCTTAGGCAATTAGGTTGAACAAATGCATCCCCCCCCTCCTGTAAACCTCCAAAACATTTTTTTAAAACCACATTTCTCGGCCCGTGATTACGCAGCACCTTATAATTACTCCAGTAATCCCCCAATTTATCATGTGGCGAACCTCTCAGTATCCTTTTCAAGAACTGTGAGCTTAATGAAACCACACAGGTTTGTTCTGTACTCGCACACGCCTGACGATTGACAGTCAATTGCCGCTTCCCACACTGGAATAATCACCAAATGCCTTTTGTAGGCACAGCCTGATTATGCCGCTCGTATTGGTGCGAAGTTAAAAAGCAGGGTTGGATGCTTAAGTGCCGGAAAAAAAGGCCCTGTGTGCTTGGAACAAACAGATCTCTGCATGAAGCTAGAAAGTAAAAGCATTTGAATGGCATGAAAAAGGGGGGATTGTCGTACGCTGGCATGTAACTCACACTGGGACTTAGCTTCCTCCCCAGGAAACAATTTGGAAGTAAATAATGTATTTTGAAATTTGATGTGTTTAGGGGGGGAGGAAATCAGTGTATCTTCCAGCTGAGTCACTTCTCTCTTCATGGGGGGCAACTTTGTTGCATACATATACATATATACACATATATATATATACATATATATATATATATACACACAACATATATATATACATATACACACACACACACACGCACATATACAGGGCTATTTTTGGGCAGGAACACACAAGAACAGAGTTCCGGCTGGCTCCCAAGTTGACCACGCCCAGCAGGAACTCATTAGCATAATAGGCCACACCTAATAGCAGAAACTCATTAGGATTGGCTACATTAGGGGTATGTGGCCTAACATGTAGTAGTTCCTGCTACAAAAAAGCCCTGGGTTTTGACCACAAACAAGGTAAACAGAATAAGAAGCAAAGGGTGGGTGTGGCTGAATGAGCACACTTCTGGTAACACAGGGGTGTGGCCTAATATGCTAATGAGCTATGATCTCATGGGCATGGCTGGATATGCTAATGAGTTTCTGTTGTTGGGTGTGGCCTATTATGCTAATGAGTTCCTGCTGGGCTTTTTCTATAAAAAAAGCCCTCTGTGTGTGTGTGTATAAAATAATGAAGGTGCCCCCTGCGTGCGGATATTTAAATCCGCACATCGGGGGCAGCTGGGAGATTTTCTTGCACATTTGGGGCAGTCCCCAGGTGTGCACAAAAATCCAAAAACTTGAAAAAAATACAGGGGGGATATTTAAATCCCCCCAAAAGTAAAAGAGCGTTCCCTGCGCATGCGCAGGGAACGTTCTGTGAACTGCCTCGCTGCCACCGCCTGGGGGGGGAGGTCGAAGGCTTGGCGGCTGTGAGCCACTCAGCCGCCGCCGCCGCCGCGTGGGAAGGGAAAGCTTGGCGGGATGGCCAGGCCTTGCTGCTGCTGGGGGAGGGGGGGAGGCTTACCTGCAGCTGCTTCCTCCTTTTCCTCCACGTGGAGCTCCCCCCCACACGCGTATCGTGAGTCCCCCTTCTTGTACATATATAAAACAAGAGGACAGCAAATTAAAATTAGGCAGGAAGGAAGGATCATTGAGGGAACACCAGATAAAACAGAAATGTATTCACCTGCCAGCAGAAGACAGTGGTAGAAGGGACAAACGAATATCTCTGGGGAGGGAGTAGGGTTGCCAAATCCAAATTGTCCGGGAGCGGGGGGGCTCCCGGGCGGTGTCCTCTTCATGTGCGCGCGCGCCGTGTGTGCGTCACCCGGAAGTGACATCACACGCTGGGGGCGGGGCCACACCATTTGAGGGGAAAACGAAGAGTTTTCCCCTCAAATGGCGTGGCCCCGCCCCCAGCGTGCGACGTCACTTCCAGGTGACGCACACGCGGGGGTGGGGTTTCCCCCGGGCCCCGATTCCGCGGGAGCGGGAATCGGGGCTCGAAACTGGGGGGAATTCCGCCCCCCGGGGGGGTTGGGAACCCTAGGAGGGAGTTCCATAATTTCGGCACCATGGCTGAGAAAACCCTCTCTTGGGTCAGAGCAAACAGTACCAATGTTGGCTTAATGTCATGAAGTCAAGATTTCCAGTGCTGCATTTGAAAAGTCTTATAATCTTCAGAGTTGGGCTTTTCCACTATGCTCTGAAACATCTTAAAAAACAACAACAACCCAACACACCCACTTTTTTCTTTCTTTTTTAGTGTGTGTTTGCTTGTTTTTGTTTTGCTTGAGATATCCAGGCTGATGAAGCCAACGGGAGACCTGTGGGACACAGATGGTTCTGATAGAAGGCAATGCACGACTGTTACTGTTGTATTTTGTCGTTTACCAAAATGTTTTCCTGCAATTTTCATAAGCTAATAGATGCCTGGAGATATTTGCATCCCTGAGAAAAATATCATTCTTACTATAGTCACATTTTGGTAGCTCATTTTCAAGATTAATTATGCTGTTTATTCTTCGATGGATTGATCTAGATGGCTTTTTCACTTCATCTCACCCAATTCCCTGCCTTACGGCAACCCTCATTCCACATGTGTCTATTGTCTGTGCAGGTCCCATGATCCTCAGCACAGCCTTTTTGGTGCTCAAAGGGGACCCAATCCTCCTTTCTTCTCCAGCTGGTTAGACCCAACCCTGAGTCTGGATCAAAACGTTGTCTGTAATAGTCAAGTAAAACATCCTCACATTTTTATGGCCTTGGGAACTGATGCACAGAGCTATGTTACACATTTTCCCCACTCTAGAAAGGGTAGTCTTATGCGTAATGAAGTGGCCTGTAACCTGGTCAATTCATGGTTAGGTGATGTAACTTGAGATCTGCACCAGTGCATCTTGGGAGCTCAGCATCTCCCTTCTTTGTTCTAAGATCAGAACACGCAGGGGTCATTTCCTGCAGGAGCACACAGGAGCGGAGCTCCGGCAGTAAAGAGCCCAGGGGGTGGGCACCTGCAACAAGCCCCACCCCCTGCTCCCAGCAGCCCTCAGGCAGAGCAAGAAGCAGCCAGGTAAGTTGCAGAGCCCCCCCCCCCCCGGTCCAAAACAGTCCAGTGGCACCTTTAAGACCAAGTTTTATTCAGGTACAAGCTCTCCCTCCTCTGCCAGGATCTGCATCCCCCCCCCCACAATAGCTAGCAATCCAAAACAGTCCAGTGGAGACTGAGCGATGGGTGTTGCCTTCTGACACACTTCCAGTGATGTGAGGTGGTGTGGCATATGGAAATAAGTTATGCTAATGAGCTCCTGCACCTCTTTTTCTACAAAATGACCCCTGAGAACACGAGTATTCATCTTGGAGCTTACAACATCCAGCGACATGTAGTGTAGTCAGCCAGGTTGTCTTATTATTTTCTGTCCTTTCACATAACCTTTTAATTCCTTAGTCAACTTTCTTTTCGCTAATTCACACGCTGTGTGCTGTGTTGTTGTTTTTTCTCTGCTTTAATGTATCCAGCATATTGGGATGGATTTTAGGACTGCCTGTCCCAAGTTGGGGGTCTGCAAAGAATCAAGGAGTACGTATGAATGTGCTGTCAAGTTGCAACTGACTTGGCAAGGGGCTTTCAAGGAAAGTGAAAAGCAGAGCCGGTTGCCTGTTGCTGTCAGTGAGGCCTCTGGCTGCCATGAGAAGGGGGGGGGTGGTTATGGAATGTTGAGTTTCATTTCTGCTGTGACTTCAGTGTTTTTATTATCTCTCTGTAACCTTGAATGTTTGGTGTAGCCCAGGGGTGGCCAAACTGTGGCTTG
>NW_015159729.1:873753-893297 GCF_001447785.1 Gekko japonicus | reverse complement strand
TTTCCTGGAGAAGTTGGCATAACATTAAGAGGGGGAAAAACCAATAATAAGCCTTTTTACTAGGGAGCTAGGTAAAGGTAAAGGTTCCCTTGCTCGAAAGCCAGTCGAATCCGACTCTAGGGTTGCGGTGCTCATCTCCGTTTCCAAGCCGAAGAGCCAGCGCTGTCCGAAGACGTTTCCGTGGTCATGTGGCCGGCATGACTAAACACCAAGGCGCAAGGAACGCTGTTACCTTCCCACCGAAGCGGTACCTATTTATCTACTTGCAATTTCTTGCTTTCGAACTGCTAGGTTGGCAGGAGCTGGAACTAGAGACAGGAGCTCACCCCGTCTTGCGGCACCTGGGTCTTGAACCGCTGAACTACCGACCTTCCACAGCCTGCAGTTCAGTGTCTTAACCACTTGAGCCACCGCAGCTCCTTAACTAGGGAGCTAGTTCCTTTTAATTTTTTGTAGGCATTTGTAGGCATTTGGAGCCTTTCCTTCCGCACTTGTGAGAATATAACAAATGCACTTCAGCTGTAACAAACTCACTGATCAAAATGTACACCAGAGAGCACATCAAAAGGGATCCACAAATTAACAACATGGAAATTAGGCTTCTCTCATAGAAAAACCAATAAAGATAATCCTCGGGAAACTGTAAGCTCTTCAGGTCACAGACCTATTTTTTTTAACTTATGGGATATGACAAGGACAAGAGAGTTTATAGCTGATTGATCTGACAACATTTTATCCTGCTTTCTCCTGAGAAGAACTTAAGGCAGGTTAAAGGTAAAGGTAAAGGTTCCCTTGCTCGAAAGCCAGTCAAATCCGACTCTAGGGTTGCGGTGCTCATCTCCGTTTCAAAGCCGAAGAGCCAGCGCTGTCCGAAGACGTTTCTGTGGTCATGTGGCCGGCATGACTAAACACCAAGGCGCACGGAACGCTGTTACAGCATGTTAAAATCACATCGCAGGATCACAAAACAATTACATTCTACATATACAACAAAAGATTTGAACAGCTGGAGAGCATTCATTATAAGCCTACCCTGAGCCCTCAGAGCAAGTACCCATCTTTTGAGAAGGCCCTCCTGAATAACTCCATCTAATAATGGGACCGGATTTATACAATTTTCTGGCAGCCAAAGTTGAAATGGTCAGCACTGTACCTTAAAACCTTAAAAACAAAACAACAAAATGGCCAAATACAAAAATGACGAGAATGTGAACATGTATTAGCTACAGCCTTTCATATCATATAAGTTGAGGAGAGGAAGAAATCATGACAGGATGAACATGGAAATCTCCCTTTCTTGAGGGGTTGAACAAGTCAATCGCTCTGTTCTTCAGCTGTTTTCTTTAACTGATATCCAACAGTCCCCAACATTTTGTGCCTCTTGAAGTAATGAGTACACTCAGTCCCCCATCAAGCCTCTTTTTCTGTGTTTTGTTTGGTTTTTCAATTACAAAGTTATATTTTCCTTCATTCCTGGGAAGTCCCTAGAGTACGCAGAAATGGCTGTCCTTTCTGTGGGTGGCCCCTTATTCACCATTCAACTGAGAGGCACCAATACATCTAGTTTATTATTATGAGCAGTCATCCCTAAATACAGGAGTATACTGTAAGAAATGATGCACTCTGCTAGCTTGCTGTGCTGTTAATGTTCCTGGAGATAGTTCAGAAGGCTGGCTGCACTGAATTAGAATAAATCCCCTGGGCTGGATGGCATGCCCCCAAGAGTGCTCAAAGAACTTTCTAGAGAGGTTGCAGAGCCTTTGTCCATCATCTTCCAGACCTCTTGGAGGACAGGAGACGTACCACAAGACTGGAGGAGGGCAGAGATGACCCAGGAAACTACAGGCCAGTAAGTCTGACCTCTATCCCAGGGAAGATAACTGGAGCAGATTTTAAAGGGATCAATCTGCAAGCATCTAAAGGGAAACTTGGTGATCCAGGGAAGTCAGCACGGATTTGTCCCCAACAGATCCTGCCAGACCAACCATATTTCCTTCTTTGATCAAGTGACAAGTAGCCAAAGCTCCCCTGCCTGTTATAATAATTCCACTGTCTAAACATATTCAAAGACTCTTACAGTATTTATGTCCCTTTTATTGGCATAATTAAGCACCTGAAGGCCGATACAACTGCACAAGGAGCTCTGAAAATCCTAGCCATTAGCTGACTGGTTTCATTCCAAAGGTAATGCAATATTACTATGGCCAGATAACGTGCATGATGCTGTATAGGTAAGAGAACTTTGTTCCATCGGTCAACAGACTGCAGAACAATAAGGAACCTGATTAAGAAGGCAATAAACAAAGAGCTATTTTGGAAGAGGACATGATGTATACAAGCTGGCTGTGATCTATTTTGTTGTTGCAGTCAAAAAATATGTGTCCAAGACTGCAGCTGCAGCACATCCTCTGAAAAGATGCTCTTCGTGTTTCTCCTCTGCAATGGGGAATTAATAGATGTCACTATTAGGGGTATAGGGAAAACAAGCTCATACGTTTTCACTCATTCACTGGCCAGGCTTTTGACAGATGTTAAACATGTACAAATGAGTGCCCACATCAAGAAAAGGAAGACCCTTTGTAGCCTCAATGCTGGGTGCACATTATTATGTCTGAAAACATGGCACAGGGTTGTACTTTGATTTCCATCCTAAAGGCAAAGCCAGACCTCAACATTATGACTGTGTCACCCTGTTTCAATTAGAAGCTGCACAATAATGCCCACCCACTTTTAACCCAGCTCGGACACACTCTGCTGTTATCATCAACAACAAGGCTGGAACTTGGTCATTTGGTTCATTTTTATCCCACCTTCCCTTCAAGAATTGCAGGGCAGCATATAGGTCATTCTCACCTCCTCCGTTTTACCCTCACAAGTCTGTAAGGTAGATGAGGCTGAAAGGCACTGACTAGTCCAAGATCAACCTGCAAGCTTCACTGCATGCAGAGTGGGAATCTGAACCTGAGCCTCCCGTATCCTAGCCCAACACTCTAACCACTACACTATGCTGGCTTTCTAGACAGAGGAAGCTAGAGCCAGATTGCTTTATTAGAATGTAGCGATTAACATTTTCTGGAAATTCTGAAGCCACTGTAAGAAAAGATGGAGGATTAGGCAGGGAAGGGAGACAAATCTCGGGGGGGGGGGGGCTTACTGTTTCATCACAACTAAACTTGCTGCCTTAAGAACATCTTGTGCATTAATGCATTACTTGGTTTGCCCAGAAACTTATACTCGCTGGCATATTTATGAAAAATAAAAATGCCTTAGTTTTGTCCCCTATACCAGAGAAGGAAAGCTGCAAAAGGCTTCACCCTGTGCTGATAAAGTACACATATCTTCATTTTTGCCATCTAAGTAGAAAGGAAAGAATAAAAGTCGAAAATAGAAATCATAAATTATGTAGCAAATGAAAGAAAATGTATTATTTTAGCTTAAGTCTTCATACAGTTCCAGCCTTAATGACTATCTGCAGATCTAGGTATTGCACTGAACACACTGATCTCTCCAACAGTGTATTATTACCATACATAGATTCTTTCATATTACTTGTGGACATTATTGGACACATTAAACATATCCGTGAAAATATGTTGCATAGGTCTACATTTGACACAGGAATTATCGTTACCCACTTGCTGGAGATATGTTATGTCAGACAATCTAAACATCACACCGTTCATAGTAAGCATTTTGATAGAGTCTCATCTTAAAAAGCATTTCCATTGTTTCAAAAGAAAAAGAATATCTCAGGACAGTTTTCCCCCCAGGGTTCTCCCATAATTCCAATTTTTTTTTGGGGGGGGGAAGCAAATTTGTGCTACAATAACAACTATTTACAAAAACCAACAAGGTCCTTCATCCTGGGTGGCTGAAATCAAGTACTTTATAGCTGGGGTCCACAACATGGTGCCCATGGGTACTACGGCGCCCGCTGATACCTTTTCTGGGGGCCAGAAAGTGGTTGGGGCCCAGATAGGGGGTTTGGTGGGCCATTGAAGATTTGATTGGTTATGCAGATTTTTAAAAACATTGCTTTGGCAGTAGTTGCCACCACAGCATAAGGATCTTCACTGTGTGATTAAAGGTAAGCTGTGAGAGTCATTCTGTAACAGGCTCCACTTCCCGCTGCATCCATTTTATGGCTGCATCCACCACACTATGTCAGAATTCCAAAGGTGTCAGCAGGCTCAAAAAGGCTGGGGACCTCTGCTTTACATAAATGAGGTTCAGGAGAAAACATATAATGGTTCTTCCAATAAAGAATCTTAAGGCATCCTAAAGACCACCAAGAGTCTACTTTATTCCCACAAAGATTCAAACCACAACGAATGTCTCAAACCTTTAAGACACAGTAAGACTGCTCTTTGAGTTGTAACAGATTGACATGGCTGCATTTGTTCTTAAGACCATTTTCCCATCCAGAAGAACAGAGTGACTTCACAGTCAATGTCAGTCTGTTACTTTTGATTGATGAGATGTATGAATTGGATTACTGTATTGACTACCAAGGAGTTTTACAAGAAGAAGAAGAAGAAGAAGAGATTGGATTTATACCCTGCCCTTCACTTGGGAGTCTCAGAGCGGCTTACAAACTCCTTTCCCTCCTCCTCCCCACAACAGACACCCTGTGAGGTAGGTGGAGCTGAGAGACTTCTTGACAGAAACTGCTCTTTTTCAAGAACAGCTCTTATCAGAACTATGGCTTGGCCAAGGTCATCCAGCCAGGTGCAAGTGGAGGAGTGGGGGATCAAACCCGGTTCTCCCAGATTAGAGTCCGCGCACTTAACCACTACACAGAATCTTTCAGTAAGTTTAGCAACATAGAGCCAGATCCTTGACTTGTTTTCTTTAAAGTTAAGCAAGTAAATATTCCCGAGATCAAAAGCGCAACATTGGGCAGCAATACTGAAAGTCTAACCCCTTGTCAATGGACAGAGAGAAACAAACCCCTTCTAGACATTCTTATTTATCATCATTTCCCTTTGCAGACCACAAAGCTCTAAGCGTCCAGCTGCCCTGTTCTGCCCGAATTCCAACTGAGACAGGCTTTCAATCAGGATTTTCCACAATACACAAACTCCTCGTGATAAATGAACTCCCAGTGAAGATGAATTAATGCGGCCCACCACTGCATACAACGGGCATTGATTACCTGTACACTTTGGAAATCGCTGGAAATTGACTGTGTATTAAAAGCTCTGCAGAGTAAAAGAATACTTGTTTAAAAGCTGTATTACAAGCCCCAGAGAAAGAACTTTTGTCAAAAGTAGACAGAAGGGAAAGGTAAATCTTGCCCCTGCAAATAAAGAAATCTTGCTCACTGGTGGACATTGGCATTTCTGAATCTCATACAAACTCAAGAAAAGCCTCCTAGATTGGACCATCCATCCACCCAGCCCAGCACACTGATTCACACAGTGGCCAACCAGTTGCCCTAGAGGGCTGAACAAGGAGCATGTTGAGGCTAAGGCCCTCCCCTGACGCTACCTCCTAGCACTGCTATTCAGATTTGCAGCCTCATAATTGTCATTAGTGGGGGGGGCATGTATCGAGGCAGTACAACGTTATTTTATTTGTCATGAAATAGGGGCCAGTGAGAGGCATTCAAGCCTTGGATTTAACCTGATCTTCCAGTTATATAAATGAGCCCTGTGGGGCTCAAGCGTTATCAACTGTAGTGACCCCAAAAATACTGTCCCACCTTTTAAGATGTCTTTGCCAACTCCCACTCAAAGGATCAGCTAAACGTCACTGCAAGAGGGAGCATCTTCTGCCATTCTCTTGCTCTTTAAGATCAGCTAATGACTATGCTCTGAAACCCTTCATAGGAAGATGCAAGATAAGAGTGCTCTGTAATTACTAATTCTAAGGGCATTTTTCCTGTCCTCAGAAGCACTTTTCCTAATTTAGGACAGGGCAGTAATTCTCAAGGATCTTCACAGCATCTGGCCTCCCTGCCATTAGTCTTTTATCTGAGCAGAGAGAGCACAAGGAGGATAAGGTGAACAGCCAAAATATAGCTGCGTGCCAATCAGTACAGCTCAACATCTTTGCAAGATCCTGCCCAGACACTTCACGAATCCTCACATAAGCCCTCAACTTTAACCTGCAGAATCCAAGCAGTCTCTGCCACAAGTGGGGGAGAGGCCTCTGGTAGCTGGTACAGACACACCTGAATTTGTACGCAAGCTCCACTTAGGCTTTGTTCATTAATTATTTGTTTGTTCATTAATTATTTGAAGCTGGAAGTAAGTAGTAAAGTGGCTATGTTTATGGATGACACTAAGTCGTTCAGGGCAGTGAGAACCAGGGAGGACTGTGAGGTGCTCCAGAGGGATCTGTCAAGGTTGAGCAAAACAGGCATCAACATGGCAAATGAGGTTCAATGTGGGCAAGTGCAAAGTAATGCACATTGAAGCAAAAAATCCTAACTATAAAATATATGTTGATGGGGATCCTAACTGGTGGTAACTGACCAGGAGAGAGATCTTGGAGTCATGGTAGATAACTCACTAAAAATGTCAAGACAGTGTATGACTGCAATAAAAATAGGCAAATGCTATGCTGGGGATTATAAGGAAGGGGACTGAAAACAGATCAGCCAGCATCATAACACCCTTGTATGTAACTATGATATGGCCTCATTTGGAATAATGTACAGTTCTGGTCACTGCACCTCAAATAAGATATTATAGCATTGGAATAGGTACAGAAAAGGACAACTAAAATGTTTAAGGAACTGGAACCTCTTCCCTATGAAGAAAAATTAAAGAAGTTAGGGCTCTTTAGCTTGAGGAAACAGCGACTGAGGGGTGACATGATAGAGGGGAAACAGCGACTGAGGGGTGACATGATAGAGGCTTACAAAATTATGCATGGGATTGAGAAGGTAGAGAAAGAAGTACTTTTCTCCCTTTCTCACAATACAAGAACTGGTGGGCACTCAATGAAATTAATGAGCAATATGCTTAGAAGAAGAAGAAGAGAAGAGATTGGATTTATACCCCGCCCTTCACTACCCAAAGGTGTCTCAGAGCAGCTTACAAACTCCTTTCCCTCCCCCTCCCCACAACAGACACCCTGTGAGGTAGGTGGGGCTGAGAGAGCTCTTGACAGAAACTGTTCTTTTTCAAGAACAGCTCTTATCAGAACTATGGCTTGCCCAAGGTCATCCAGCCAGGTGCAAGTGGAGGAGTGGGGAATCAAACCCAGTTCTCCCAGATTAGAGTCCGCACACTTAACCACTACACCAAACTGGTTTAGAACAGATAAAAGGAAGTATTTCTTCACCCAAAGAGTAATTAACATGTCATATTCACTGCCACAAGAAGTGGTGGCAGCGACAAGCATAGACAGCTTCAAGAGGGGACTGGATAAACATATGGAGCAGAGGTCCATCAGTGGCTATTAGCCACAAGGTATAGATGAAACACTATGTCTGGGGCACCAACGTTCCATATTCTTGGTGCTTGGGAGGCAACAGTGGGAGGGCTTCTGGAGTTCTGGCCCTTCTGGTGGAGCTTCGGTTGGCACCTGGGTTCTTGCCACTGTGTGACACAGAGTGTTGGACTGGATGGGTCATTAACCTGATCCAACATGGCTTCTCTTATGTTCTTATATTAGGCTGCAGGATACAACAATATTATTGGTAAGCAGCAGCATCATGCTGATTTCAAAAACTGCCTCAGTCAAGGGTTTGTCAGTTCCCTGCCAACACAAGCACTTACAGCTCAGAGAAATTCAAGGAACACTAGAAAGAAGCTGCATGTGGCCACTTTGGTCCAAAGCAAAGTACAAAACAAAAAGCCAGGTAATACCTACCTATCCAGTCTCTGGTAATCTTTGGAGGCCCTACTTTTGGATCCCCCCCCCCCATCTGAGGGAACAAGCCAAAAAAGGGGCTTCTCGGTCGTGATCCAAAACTTTGGAATTCCCTCCCCATGGAGATTCATTAATCTGCGGCCCTCTATTGTCGTCTTCCACCAGTGGGTGAAAACTTTTTTTGTTTTGTTTGGCATACCCCCAATAACTATTAGCCCTCCTCCTTGGTTTTGGTGCTGTGCATGTATATGTTTTTATTGAATTATTTTATAATTTTAAAATGCTGTTGTAATGTTTACTTCCTTGGGAACCCTATATGGGTGAAAAGGCAGCACAGAAATGTCTGAAATTAATAAATAAATGCCTTTTTAAATCAGGGTTAACCAAACACCAAAGAACAGTATAGAAACTTTCAACATTTTTTCCAGAACGCAACAAAAGGGGGGAGGAGAGAGACATCTCACAGCCATGATCTCAAGGTCTCCTCTTGCAAGCATCCTGGGAGGAAAGCCAAGGGGTGTGACTTGACACCAACCCTATTTTAAGTCTCCATACCTACTCAGCATTCCTCACTGGAAGCTTACATGCAAGACAAGACCTGAAGAGACTACTCTTGTTCTTTCCTTTGTTCTTTAACATCCATCCTGGTTAAAAGTTCTAGAGAACTTGAAAGCTTATACAATGTTCTGTGTAATTTTTTATTCGTGCTAACGAAAGGTGATTTTTCACCCCCCTCCAGGAATCCTCTGCTACTCAAAACAGTGAATATTTTTTATTATTAATCCCTGTGATCTCTTTTGAATTGATTAGTTGCAAAGTGAATCCAGCATGAGGGAGAATGAAGAAAAAAGGTAACCAAAAAAGGTTGTGACAAAGACAAAGAAACTGAAATATAGCTACGTACGTGGTGCTAATATATAAAATATCATATGTAATTTAATTATACATTCCAAAGTGCTAAAATGTCATTTAAAATCCACAATCCTAAATTTCTCCATATGAGTACCTAATCCTAATATGAAGACAAATGTCCAATCATATAAATACGGGCTAAAAGGTGTAAATCATAACCGTATACAAGAACCAATACCAAACGTGTATTAGCTAAAAGCCTTCATGAGTGGTAAAATTCAAACTGAGCACTCTTTAAATTTAACAAAA
This sequence comes from Gekko japonicus, assembly GCF_001447785.1. Classification (NCBI taxonomy): domain Eukaryota; kingdom Metazoa; phylum Chordata; class Lepidosauria; order Squamata; family Gekkonidae; genus Gekko; species Gekko japonicus. The sequence continues at coordinate 884,312 of NW_015159729.1, read as the reverse complement.
ATATGCATAAAACTCATCATACACAGAATGGACACGGAGATGTTCACCCGTGGAGTAGGTGGTGATAAATGTTCTTGAGATGCAACATGGGCAACTCATCAAAATAAACACTATTTCATATGCCCATGGATCTACTTAGACCCAATCTGCAATGCTCAAAGCTCCAATGGAGCGCTCAAGTACAAACAGAAAAGGATCAGCCATGAAAAATGAAGAAAAAAGCCACAGGGAAGCATGCTAGATACGATAGAAAACTGGAGTGGTGTAGTGGTTGGAGTGCTAGACTAGTTTCAGATCTCTACTATACCCTGAAGCTTGCTTGGTGACCTTGGGCCAGCCACTCTCTCAGCCTAGCCCTACCTCACAGGGCTGTTGTGAGGATCAGAGGAATGTAGTATTACATATGCCAACCTGAGCTCCTTGGGAGAAGGGAAACATAAAAATGTGCTGAAAGCCATTACAAAAAAAAAACACAATTTACTGACATTCTACTTCAGTCTTTTATCTGGTCTCTGAAATACTAAACTGGAAGGGAAACCACAGATTTCTGAGACAGTCTTCCCTCTTCCAAGGTAGCACACCTTCTCCTCTTGAGACTCATTAAACCAGCTGCTTTAGTCTGGCAGGGCATCAAAGCAGCATGAGAATCTAGTTCTTGCACTGGGTACCTGCAGCCAGCTGTACGGCTTATTCCTGACAAACCCCCTGCAAGCCGCAGTTCACCACTGTCAACAACCCAGATGTCCTCAGCAGCATTATGCCAGAAGTAGCAAAACATACTGGCCTGTCTGTGACAGACGGACAGCAGGGGAAACTGGGGTTTGAGCAAGGATCACTGGATGTCATTTGAAATTCCCTCTTATGAAGGAGGGGGCAAAATCAAGAAAAAAGAACATGTGCTTGCATGTATCCCTGCGTTTTAATGACAACTCCCTCCGTGCAGAACAGACCCTTCATCTTCTCCCCAACTTACTAAGGGGTGCTGGTGGTAATATTTTATATTTAGAAGATCGCCTTTTGGTCAGATGCTTACCGACTGAAAAATAAAATGAAATGAAATATTAACAGACTATTGATGAGCTTGGTTCCTGTGTGGTTTTGTAACAATTGGCCTCTTTGTTCCTTAATTACCAAGCAAGCAAATCCCTTCGATAGGCACACATTTTCATCTCACACCATCATCTTGCCTCAGTGCACAACACCTGAAATTTATGTTTATAGTTAGAAGTACAGTCTTCAGGTTTCAAGTCCTCAACTGTACTAAGACACAAATGCCCTGCTTGACAGGACACAATGAATGCATGCACATCCTATCTGTACACGTGTACCTGTTTGTTAGAAAAAGCCAACATACGTTCACCTTACAAATGAAACAAGGAACCAGTGAAAAATGTGGAGTTTAAGTCATACATTCAATTGTACTTCTGCTGAATGCAACATGAGAATTACTCAAATGCAGAAGACCACCCAGTGATTACTGATAATTTCATCATATCTTGTCAGCTGAACAGGGTTGGTCCTGGTAAGATTTTGGATGGGAGACCACCAGGAAATACTAAGATCATGACGTGGAAGCAGGCAATGGCAAACCACTTCTGAATGTCTCTTGCCTTGAAAACCCCATGGGGCAGCCATAAGTCAGCTGCAACTTAATCACAAATAAATAAATAAATCTGCATACATTGAGTCGGGTTAGGGGAAAAAGAGCTTTTTGCCAGTACAAAAGAAGGACTCTGCAGATCACACACACAGTTTGGAAGGAAACACTTCATACTGCCTGATACAATTTCACTGCTTCACAAATTACACTTACTTTTCAATATTTTACTCTTTTTTTCCAAAAGAACACTCAATGCCTGCAATCAGAAAAAGAAATCTTGTATGGCATGCCTTTTCTCACACAATAATGACACTTCATGCTGTTCCATATGGAGAAATAAGAAGTCAGGTCACGTTATGCCTGAAATGGTCTTTAATAAACAAAAAAAGGTTTATTTTACCAACTTTCAAATGGTTCTGATTTTAAAAAGTGAATAAAAGCTTTGAATAAAGGCTTTGAATAAAGTCATTAGGGTTTTTCCTCCACCACCACCACCTTTTTAACTCCTTAACACATAGGCAATGTGTTAGTTTCAGCAGAGTTTCTGTTCTCTGCAATTCATCCATCCATTCCAGTAGAGCAATCCTTCTGTGACCATCATGTTATCGACAAACTCCTGTTTTTTTCCCTTTTTCAATATCCTTTTTATATAAGTGAACAAGAATGTTTTATAGATCTTTATGGAGTCCTTTATGGATCTTTATGGTCTCACCTCTGCCTTTCATACATGCGGCAATGTGAAAATTGTTGAAGTAAGAAAATATCAGCCACCAAAACATTTCTAGGAGACAGCAACTGCAGCCTTGAAGCGGTACCCAGCCTTGGCCACCATTGTCTCCTCTTCCACCCAGCAGAGCTGTTGGGACTGCCGCAGTTATGTCTGGAAGAAACCGGTACTTACATAGTATATGAGTCAAAGAATCCAAAACAACTGTGTATAATTTTATACAAAATAAACTATATTGAATTAAGAATGTACAATTCCACTGTGTAGTGGTTATTTGCTAATACAGAAATAAAGACATCAGTTTCAAAATCAAGTGTCCATATATGTCAAAGTCCACTGGACGAAACAGGCAAAGCTTGTCCAGATGCAAGAGCCACAATAGACGGTTTCAAAGTAGAATCAGGAACCAGCTAATTAGTTTTGTCATTCCACATCACAGCTTTTTCAAAGAAAGACCCACATTCCATGATTCTCTATTACAATCTCAGAAGAGAACTCTCCATAAAATTTCTGTGTGACGTCTGGGGCAGGCACTAGTCTGACCCCCCCCCCCTTCCAGCCAGGCTCCTGGGCCACGGGGGACGGCACAACGAGGCTAGTAATCAAGAATTGGCAGCACTATGGGCTACATTATTTTTGAGAAATGTTACATTGTATCTTAATTAGGCTGTAAACCAATTCTAACATCAGATGAACCACAAGATATAAATTTTAAAACAAATAGTTCCTTTTACTCAGGCCAGGATTCAAGCCAGAAAGCACGACACTCCTCCGGGCTGGAAGAAGAAAACAATCTTTCCCCCTTTTTCAGATGCTGAATATTTTGCTGTTGGGGGGGGGGGGAAGGCTATTCTCTATAGAGTTCTTAAATTGAGGGAAAGGCTACTCTCTACGGAGTTCTTAAATTTTTATCACATCCTTCTTCCATGACAGAACTGGATGTGGGGATCTGCATAAAATTCCCAGGTGGCCTCCCATCCAAGCACTGACTCAGCCTACACCTGCTTAGCTCAATATGTATAGCGAGGGGGCTATATCAAACACCCACAGGACCATGCCCTTGGCCTAACTACTGCACTTGAATCTGAACATTCATGTCTGCTGACAATTCCCAGGGGAATCGAGTCACCATCTCTCAACCTGCTTTACTAATTTTCCCAGAAGTGCTTATCTTTACAGGGTTTTTACTGGATAAAATGCAGGACCATTTATGCCCCCATGGTCTCTTTCAAAAAGGAGGAGGGAGTAAAACTAATGTGATAGGCAAAACGTGCCACTGTGTGTATGTGAGTGTGTGCACATGCACATGTTAAGTACCATCAAATCGCTTCTGACTTATGGCGACCTATGAATTAATGTCCTCCAAAACATCCTATCGTTAATAGCCTCGCTCAGGTCTTGCAAACTGAGGGCCACGGCTTCCTTGACTGAGTCAATCCATCTCATGTTGGGTCTTCCTCCTTTCCTGCAGCCTTCACCTTTTCCTAGCACAATCGTCTTTTCCAATGACTCTTCTTCTCATGACATGACCAAAGTATGATAGCCTCCGTTTAGTCATTTTAGCCTCTAGGGGAAGTTTAGGCTTGATTTGATCTAGAACTCACTTATCTGTGCTTTTTGGTGGTCCACGGTATCCATAAAACTCTCATCCAGAGGTCATTTCGGGGGGAACGCAGATCCCCCAGGTGAGGTACGGGGGGCGGGGCACATGACGAAGCCCCGCCCCTTGCTTCCGGCCGCCCCGCTTCCGACCCTCATTCAGCCAGGAGGAGGCAAGAGAAGAGGGAGGGTAAGTTGCTTCCTCCCTGCCTCTCCCCACCCCTGCCTGCCTGGGGCCAGGGAGGGCCTTCGCGGGGCTTCCTTGGTGGCCTTATGACACACTTCCGGTGATGTCAGGGGTGTGTGGCATATGCTAATGAGTTATGCTAATGAGTTCCCCTAGCTCTTTTTCTACGAAATGACCCCTGCTCTCATCCAATACCACATTTCAAATGAAATGGCACTACATATTATGATATCGTGACTGCTGATTTCTCAAATTCAACCCGCCACTACATATTCAAATGGTGTTCCCCATTTACTTATAAGTAACCCTCCACCAAGACATTTTTAGAGCAACATTTTAAACAGGCTAATTTATATATGCCTGCTTCAGACTCAAAGCAATGTAATTCTGATTTCAGCTTTAAAAGCGGGGGGGGGGATGCTCTCTGTCTGATATATCCGTGATTGCCCCCTGGCTGCTACAGTCAGTTTCCAGCTTCCTGCCTGTCCACGGCACATAAAAAAAGTCTGCCAGCTCAATGGGCAGCAGCTGCAATGGTTTGAAAGGAGATACTGCAGAAACTGTTTTAGGGGAACAAGGCAGATCTTGTCATACAAACTCAGAGCCATTTCCAGTCTCCGTTTACAAGGCAGAGAACTTTAATCTTTAAACACTCTGTGTATTCTTTAAATATTAATGCATGGTCTGTTTTTGTGGCTTGTAAAACAAATGCAGAGCAAGGATGCCATGCAAATTGCCGCAGGGAAAAGTGCACTTGGAGGGAAGGATTTAGATATATATATCTGCAGGTTCCAAAGCACCAAACATTCACCGCTTTCAATTTTTTCTCAGTTAAAAGTAACAACTGTCTTTACTGAGGTAGTAAGTTTTCTGGCTAAAAAATTCTCACTGGGTGAATCTTGACCTTGATTTGATCTTGTTTAGTCCTCTGAATGCTGTATTCTGCTCTACTGTCCTTCCTTTTCCCCCCACTGCAGCTTCTTTCTCTTTTCTGAATAGATCATGCGGTTCACTCTCCCAGTCAGGAATCAGGCAGTGTATCAGATGATGTCACAAATCTATACAAGCCATGAGATCTGTCACTGTGACAACATCACTGAAGGCAAATGATGCCTGTTAAAAATGAGAGGTGGTCAGGGCAATGCAAATGAATGGGAACATTTTCTCCTGCAACGAGTGCCTAAAATAACTGGAACAGCAAAGATATGCCTCAGCGTGCTGAAAACTTTCATGAAACACTGGGAGTAATTTCACATCAAGCTGCTTTACAATGAACCTGACCACTGGATTTATCAAGGTCAGTATTAGCTACTATGGCTAGCCATCTTTTTCCAGGTTTTCAGGTGGAGATACTCCACATTACCTACTGCCAGATTGTTTTAGCTGGAGATGGGATTGAACCTGAGACCTTCTGCATGCAAAGGGGAGGGGATGTGGGTCAGTAGAAGAGCCTCTCCTTAGCACGCAGAAGGTCCCAGGTTCAATCCCTAGCATCTCCAGTTAAAGGTGATGTGAAATTATCTCAGCCTGACACCCTGGAAAGCTGCTGCCAGTCTGAGTAGACAATATTGACCTTGATGGACTAATGGTCTGATTCAGTATAAGGCAGCTTCATGTGTGTTCAAAGCAGATGTTCTACCACTGCGCCATGTGCCACCATAGTTTCAACTTAACTTTATTTCCGTTCTCTACAAATATCCTGGCACCTGAGTTGGAGAAATAGCTATGTTATTTTTCATTCCCCAATCATTTAATTCTGGATTTCAAATTCTGGATTTCTGTGATACTACAGAATAACATGGCTATGCCCAATGGAAATAATCCATTATTTCTGTTGAGTAGTAAAAGAAGTTCTACTAATTTTTGGGTTGATTTCCAACATTAATAATAAGTATTTGCCAGCACGAACACATAACTTACACATCTAAACAGCAATTGTTTAGAGAAATGCCACAAGAATTAAACTTCTAATAAATTATAGAAGACATAGTCAATTGGAGAGGAAGAGATATTTGGGCAATGTATCTAACTTTCCCCAGATTTAACTAGGATGAGGAAAAATACACTAAATAAGTTTCAACCCAAAAGCAACTAGTAGGCAACTGGAAGGCTACCCAACCGACAAAACCTGGGATTACTTAGCCAAGTGTTAACTAGCTTAGCAAAACTAGGGAAATTGCATTATCATCAATTAGCGCTGTTGTGAATTGTCTCTGCGCTACTTCTAATTAAATCTGGATTGTACATAATTACATCTCACTTTGTACTTCCTGTTTTTCATGGTTCTTTTACTCTTTTAAAAAAATCTTCAGAACCAGTTAAAAGCCTTGGGGTTATACTGGATCCAGCTTTATTACTGAAGAGGCAAATTAATACAGAGGCAAAAAAGGCTTTCTACCAACTCAGCCTAGCCTGTAGGAGAGTCCCTTATCTTGATATGGCTGACCTGGATCCACACCACAGTAACATGGAGACTAGACTACTGCAATGTGTTGTATATTGGTCTTCCCTCAACCTCACCTCAGAAACCCCAGCTATTCCAGAATGCCTTGGCTCGCCCATTAACTGGAGATAGAGGGAGCATATCTATTACTCCCATTGTACCGATTCTCCTTTGGCTGCCCATCTGTTAGCAGGCTCAGTTTAAGGTATTCGCTATCACATACAAAGCCCTTCACGGCCTTGGCCCCTCTTAATTGTGGGACCTCCTCTCTCCCTATGTTCCACCACAACAACCTCGCTCAAGTCAGTAGGATCTTCTGCAGGTGCCAACTGGCAAACGGGCAAAATCAACAGCTGCCTGTACATGTGCTTTCTCCATTGTGGCTCCCGCCTTGTGGAATGTTTTGCCTGAGGAGGTCATGAAAGCTCCCACTCTTCTGGCTTTCCGCAAACGATGCAAAACTGAACTATTCAATAGGGCTCTTCTGTGCAGGTAATAGGGTTTCACTGTACAAAATGGTTTTACAAACTTGCTTAGACAAATAATTAGGGACTGTGGTCTATATTGCTGTGTATAGCTTATTTTAAGTAAAATCCTATTTATGTACCACTTAACGTGTCAGGTGAATACTTAAACTATGCTTCAGTTCCTTCTGGTAGCTCCAGAGTTCTGAAATCCTAATGTATTGGTTACTGAATGCCCCATTTCGTTAACTGTACTGACTCACTATGTGTAATCAGCCTTGAGTCCCCATGGGAAAGGAGGACTATAAATAATATAAATAAATAACTAAAACCTCCTAGTGAGAGCCCTACACACACTTCTGATGAACTGGGCTCTGTAAAAGCTTATGCTAGAATAACTAACTTTTAAGGTGCCACAAGATTCCTGCTTACTTTTGCTACTTATGACTAACAGGCTGTAATGTATCACACAGGACAAACCTAGGTCTGCCACCAGGTTATTTATTTACTTACTTCATTTATACACCACCTTTCTCCCCAATGGGGAACCAAAGTCTTTCTCCTCACCTCCATCTTGTCCTCACTAGAGATGTGAAGGCCCGGGAAAGAACCGGAAAAATTGGGGGGGGGGATGGTTTTTTTCCGAAAAATTGAAAAAACAAAAGAAAAGGAAAAAAATTGATTATGGAACGTTTTATTTTAACATGATGAATAAAACATTTTAAGACAAGGTGTTCAAATATTTACCAAATCATTTCTAAAAAATATGTATGGTATGTGCACTGTGCACTGAGGACAAGCAAGTCCTAGGTTACAAACTGAACTCTCCAATCTAAGGAAAAGATGCATTTCTTCCTTTAGGAGTTGCTATTTTCACAAGAAAAGAAAAATGTTTCAGTTTTGTTTTTACATGTGGGTGGGCATTCTGTTTGTAATAAGTTTTTGGATACACTATATTTTAATATGCTAATTGTGATAATTTCATGCCAAGTAAAAATGTCCATAGTCATATTTTATGTTCCTAAAGTAACAGAATGACTTTCAATCTGGAAAAGAAAAAAGAAGTGCTAATGAAGCATTTTTTTTCAATTTTTCCAAAAATTTCCATTTCCCCCGAAAAAAACTGGAGTTTTTTCCAAGCTTCAAAATTTCTGGAAATGTTACCATCTCTAGTCCTCACAATACCTTCTGTGTGGTAGGTTAGGCTGTGAGTATGTGACTGACCCAAGATCACCCAGCAAGCTTCCATAGAAGAGTGGGAATTTGAACCTGGGTCTCCCAGATCCTAGTCCAACACTCTTAACCACTGCACCACACTGGCTAGTCAATCCCCGTGGTACCTGTATTACACATGTAGTTCTTAACATAATGAGTGTTGCATTCTTGTTTAATATTTTAGTGATGCACTTCCATATTTAACAGCACAAAAACATAATGTGTACAGGGGCTATGGGAACATTAAGAAACCACATTTTTCATTAATAACACAGCAGGCAGCAGGTGGACAACTGGTCATTGTAGCAGTAGAATGGGTGGACAATCACCAGAAGCTGCAGGGGCTAGAAAAGTAACTATAAACCCGCCAAGGGGTGTGTGTATACTTCTAAGGTGATGTTTTGTTTTCAATTAAGGTCAGCTTCCACTTTCTGTGCAATACTGGGCAAAAAGTGGTATACCATGAGCACAGGTGCAACAAAGTTTAGTCAGTACAATGCAGTTATGGGCACAGCAGCTTCTGAAGGCCAAATAAAGACAAGCATCTGGGCCAATTGGATCCAACCATCACACATTAAGAAACTGCCATACAAGCAACATGTAAATAAAAACGGCAGGAAGTTGAACAGAAGAGCCAGGAACCAAGTTACGGCCCTCCTGTTCAGTACAGACCTAAGTGCTTAATGTCTGTAGGCCCCATATGGCCATCAGTGACTCCAATGGCCCACTGAACAACAACCTGCCCAAAAAGGTCTCAGAGAAAAGATGCCACATCTAGAAAATCTGCTTTGTAGGGTTAGTGTCACAAACTGTGAAAGACTATGCCAATACCCAGAAAAATATTCAGAGTACTGAGGTATTCAGTGCTTTGGTGACACCATGAGAGACAGACACACAGACATAGTTATATATATATATGCACACACATGCACACGCGCACAAATTTGCAGTACACACTCAAATGGCAAAGTAGAAGATGTTTAGCCATTTTTGCCTTTTTATGGTAGAGGATGTACCACTTTCTATACTGACATGGGTTAATTTATGTATACACCAAAGTCAATTTTCCACCTCAGAATGAAATAAAGGCAGCCATAGGGAATGCAGAGATAGGAAACTCCCTGACTGGCAGCATCTCAGTATTAGTCTCAAAACAGCAAAGTTCCAAGAATGTGAGAAATGAAACACAGCCTCCCCTTCCCCCCTTCCCCATGCTGCCTCACCAAACTAATATAGCTATAACCTGTGATCACGGGGTTTACACTAGTGTTGGAAGCAGCTCCAGCAATGCAAATTATCTGCCAATTACCTATCAATTATTTATAGTGTTGGGGTTTATAAATATGGAATATCTTAAAAATGCCTCATATTGGAAACCCAATCATCTGAGGAACAGGGGGAAGAAAAAGACATTTAGAAAGCACCCTTAACAAGAAAAGACAGCTGAACTGGGAATGCATTATTACCACCAAAGCCCCCCCCCCAAAAAAAGAAAGGTAAACGAATATTGTATTCTCCACTGTACCACATTCTATTCGATTTGCCTCCGTGCTATGACCTGTAATACAAAGCAGTCTTTGCAATTCCAAGACTACATGAAAGGAAATATGCCAAGATTTCTATAATGAAAAAATGTACTATTCATCAATAAGGAGCAAAGCCTTTCTATTGCACACTGAATTATTCAATAAATGTAACTGACAACCCCATTGTTACAGTGGTTCACAGCCAAAAAAAGCACTAGAAAGGTAACATGAGCTGACGCAGCTTTCATATGAACCAAACATGACGCACATTAGGTCACAGATCTAATGGGCCCCACGGAACTTCGAAATACGTCCTTCCCTGTGTTTCTGTCACTTGATTTTTATTCTACAAGCAAAAAGAATACTCAAGGGTGTTTCTTCGAACCAGAATGTCGCCAAGAATCTGATGGGAGCAGGAAAAAAGTATGGTTTTAGTGCTTTGCATGTAAAAGGTCCCTGGCATCTCCAATTAAAAGATCTCAGGAAGCTGGGAAATAACCTTCTTTGTAAAAAGAATATGTAAAAATGTATCTATATATCTAATAGCGAAGTTGCCCCCGGAGTGCGGATCACTAAATCAGCGCTCCAGGGGCACTTGGGGGGGAGGGGGAGGTTTGTGCACACGTGGGCCAGTCCCCACGTGTGCACAAAAATCTGAAAGTGTGTAAAAATTATTCGGGGGGGGCCTTAATTTGACAAAAGTAAAAAAGAGCGTTCCCTGCACATGCGCAGGGAACGCTCTTGGAACGAGGGCTGGAGTTTGCCGCCGCCGCGAACCCAGCCGGCCCGGGGGAAGAG
>NW_015159729.1:775611-873725 GCF_001447785.1 Gekko japonicus | reverse complement strand
GCCGCTCGGCCCTCAGTTCGTAGCGCAGCCACTGGGGCTCGCTACGGAGAGAGAGGGAGGGGGAGGGGAAGAGACAAGCAAGCCCTGGCAGCTGCAGCCGCCGGGGCTCGCTACGGAGAGGGGGGAGGGGGGAAGAGACGGGCTCACATCAGAGGGGGGGGTAGAGAGACTGGGGGGGGGCGAGCCAGGGGTGGAGGAGACGGGGAACCGACGGGAGGGGGGAAGCTTACCTGCTTCTTCCTCCTCCGCCTGCTGAGTTCCTCCCCCGCGCCCCCGAGTTTCGCGGGTCTTTTCTCTTGTTTAATAATAATAGTAATAAGATAGTGAAGAAGAATATGTAAAAATAAGTAACCAAACAACACATATAGGGATTTATGAACATGTTAATCCCATAACTTTATAGCCTGGGGGAGCAAACTCTTAATTCCCTCCCTGTACTTTTTTTTAAGTAGAAATTTACAGCTTGGCACACATAAAACCAACTTTACTAAGAAATCAGCATAATTAATGCACTGAACTGAAATAAAGCAAGAGATCTAGGAATTAATACCTGGGGCAAACCCCATCAAACGTTACCCACTAGCAGAAAGGAACAGAATACAGTTCAGCTGTCATGAATTCCTCCCAGTAACTTACTGGATTATGCCCTTGGCAACAGACACCTTGTGTGATGACAGTATGACCTCTATCCCAGCACCAGCCTTATCAAGCTCCAAGCATGTACAGATGAGAAAGAATGAAATACAAACATGACCCTTTCAGAGCACTGTAGGCCCCTTCAATACAGGCATATATTTCCTTCCCAAGGTCAAGCTCTGGGAGGAGGGGAGGAGGGGGGAGAGAATTCAGCAAATTGGCCACTCCAGAGCTGAATGGTTAAGCAGAGTAGCAATATCATCAAGAAATCTTCTCTCTCCCAATCCTAAAATACCACCCCTTTTCAAAAGAACATTTTCTTTTTCAAAATGTTAACAAATGAACAGATATATAAGCACACAGCAGTTTGGAGGGGGAATTAAAAAAAGCAAGGGAGACCTGTCAGAAAAAATGGAGGGGAGCAGGAAGACCAATAGCTAAGCAGCATTTGATTTGCTAGTATACCTGTCATCTCAGTTGTAAACTAGAAAGAAACAAGGCACAAAGCCTTGGCTCACTGAAAAAGCTCTCTTTTTTCTATTATGCCAGTTATAAGAACATAAGAAAAGCCAATGTTGGATCAGGCCAATGGCCCATTCAGTCTAACACTCTGTTACACAGTGGCCAAAAATACCAGGTACCATCAGAAGGTCCACCAGTGGGGCCAGGACACTAGAAACCCTCCGACTGATGCCCCCACAAGTACCAAGATTACAGAGCATCACTTGTCCCAGACCTAAAGTTCCTACCTATACCTTGTGGCTAATAGCCACTGAAGGACCTCTGCTCCATATGTTTATCCAATTCCTTCATGAAGCCATCCATGCTGGTAGCCACCACCACCTCCTGTGGCAGTGAATTCCATGTGTTAATCACTCTTTGGGTAAAGAAATACTTCCTTTTATCCATTCTAACCCAACTGCTCAGCAATTTCATTGAGTGCCCATAAGATCTTGTATTATTAACCACTCAACCACTATCTCAACCCACAGTCACATTGAAGAACAGGTAACTGGCTTACCTAATGAAGCAGTTACCCAAGCTCCAAGATTATTATGTTCTATAGAGGGTTTCCCCCTTCATGTGCTCTCAGTAAAGGTTGGGGCAAACTTTACAACCAATACATGGAGATCATTTAAAACACTATTGCCAAGTAGCAAGCCATTCATATGCAGCCACTTCAGCCAAGACCCCAGAAACTCAGGTTCAAATCCTCACTCATGCTGGGTGACCTTGGGACAGTTTTTCTTGGCCTACCCTAACTCACTGGGCTGCTGTTGTGAGGAGAAACTGAAGAAGGGGAGAACAATGTCATAATAAGCCACTTTGGGTCCCCACTGTGGGGAAAAAGCAATGTAGAAATGTCTAAATAAATAAACTGATCAGTTCTATAAAGGTAAAGGTTCCCTTGCTCGAAAGCCAGTCGAATCCGACTCTAGGGTTGCGGTGCTCATCTCCGTTTCAAAGCCGAAGAGCCAGCGCTGTCCGAAGACGTTTCCATGGTCATGTGGCCGGCATGACTAAACACCGAGGCGCACGGAACGCTGTTACCTTCCCACCGAAGTGGTCCCTATTTATCTACTTGCAATTTCTTGCTTTCGAACTGCTAGGTTGGCATGAGCTGGAGCTAGAGACGGGAGCTCACTCCGTCATGCGGCACACTCAGGTCTCAAACTGCTGAACTACCGACCTTCCATAGCCTGCAGTTCAGAGTCTTAACCACTTCAGCCACCGCAGCTCCTGGTTCTATATCCCACTGTAAATCAATAAAACGAAATAAAACATTGCCATGTATGTGACTTTTTCATTTTTTCTCAAAACTGAAGGTGCTCTCAGATGTCCACAGCAAAATTTCATATACCCATAATCATGTGTGTAGTATGTGATCTAGCAAATCTACTGAAATCCTAAAGACCCCTGAAAACAAAACAAAAAAACCCAGGTATTCAGTATTTATTCCTCTCACCTCCTTGGTTGTCTGCCATGTCTTTCTTTAATCTTTTTTTTAAATCTGACTAACTTGAACTACTCTGAAGGTGAGACAGATGAGGTAATTGGTTTTCCATATGTAGAGAAAAATGACTTGGAGCAATATCTTTATTATTCTTTCAATTAAATTTTTATCATGTGTTCACAGGCAATTTCTTCAAGTGGGATAAAACATTATTTTCTCATTTAAATTTCAATGGTCTGTTCATCCTCTACAGATGCAAAATCAGGCATTTTTGCTGCAGTGTTATGAAGAGAAATTGATTAGACTTGGCACATAAAAATTCATATAGAAATATCCATATACTTATGTACAATGAAAAAAAGATTCGAGTTGACTCTAGAATTTCTTCTAGCTGATTAACTGATTAAAATAACAATTTCATTACTGCAATAGGTCTTTATAGTTACAACTGGCTTTAGTACCACAGTAGAACAATTTCCCCTGTTATATGGCAACCGTTTTACTCTGAGTTACTACCCTCAAGGCAAGAATGCTAACTGGCAGCAAATATCCCAAGTCATTAGCAAGGCACATGCACTCTTTTAAAGCATCCAGACTTACTAAATGGCAGTTCCACACCTGTACGGTACAATATTCCCAAACAAAAAATCAATTACTATGATCTAACTTCTCAGCATACACCTTACAATGGTCCATTCCCTCCTGCTCTCCAAAAAACATACCATCATCAGGAAAAACAGATACAGTTCTGTCACTTAGCTGCCTAAGAAAATGGTCCAGTCTTTCCTTTCATAATGCTCAAGTGTTTTCCCGTCCCTTCACTGGTTTCAAGAAAAGATGGCCCTAATATCTCATTTAGATTAATGGTGGAAGAAGACATTTTTCCTCATCTTCCTTTCACTTGTGCTAATGAAACACCTCTGTACTCATATACTAGGCAGAGGATTCTCTCCCCAGTTGTTCCCAGCAACCAGCATACCAGCACAATGGCCCATTTGTACCCATCTAAGGGGACAAAAGACATTCTTCTCGTAACACAGAAGCACTTGTACATCCATGTGCAGAAAACCACAGCTTCTTAAAGCTGGGGTCACAAAGTAGCTCACTATCTGTTGGAAAATCCTCTTACCTTCAGGTATAGTCCAGGCTGAAGTGATAGTATCAGCCTCAGATCAGATCAGAGGAAGGAGGCTAACAGCTGACTTTATTCCTTCTTTACCTGAGTTTATATACAACTAATCCATATTCTTAACAGCCTGAAGGCTGTAATAAACACCAACTGACTACCAATCCATGGCACAACAGAAGTTTTACAGTTGGTTAGGTTGAGAGCACATCACCAAGAAAACAATTCATGGCCATGTGCCCAAAGTTTAAAGTATTCTAAGGAGGCACAGATGTTCTACAGTGTTTTGAGAGAGGTCAAGGTTAGTTTCTTGGTCTAATCACTGCAATGTGGTCAATCATACATCATCTACCACATATTCCAACATGTCTCTTGTAAGGATGTTTTTCCCTTGCCCCAAACATCTAATCCATGAGCAATTTTGGTTATTCTAGACTCCGCCCGCCAAAACTTGAGAGTATACTGAAGAAACCAGAAGGTAAAGCAAGTTAATATTAACCAGCAAGTCATGAGATCAGAAAAAAGTAAAGAAAAATTAGCTTTCCTACAATCAATATCTACCCCACATCAAAAATATTATGGGGAGGAAGCAATTTGACACAAAGGGTGACATAAAGAAACTACTTCAGTAAAGATGGCATAGCAAAAGAGAAGTTCAATATAAAAATTTTGTTGACATAAGACTCTTAAGAGCGAGATCAAGAAATAGACCAGGTTACACAATATGGTGACTTTGTGTATAATGCTAGTCCAACAACATTTTTTTAAGTGATTAGAAGTCACAAGTATGTGGGTGCCTCATAAACAAAATGAGCCTTGAAAATTTGTCCCAGCCCCAAAAAGTCTTGCAAGTGTAACAGGTTATTCATCAACATTTTACTTAGCACTTTTCATCTGTGAAGAACTCTGAAATATTTATGATCATCTCAGGACAACCCTATATTTAATTACTTTGATGATGATTAGGCCATAAGAGAAGACAGTAAGCAGCTAGACATCCCCTCTAAAGTAGCTGAACCCAGATCAGCAGATAACCCCTAAGGAACATTTTGTACTGAACCAGGGCCAGCTCGAGGTGTTTCTGTGCCCTAGGCAAGCCTTATGGCGCAGATGCCAACCTCCCAGTGGGACCCGGAGCCCTCTGGAGCCAGCCACCCTTTTGCTGCTGACACCACCGCCTCCTCCCCCCCCACCGCCGCCACCACCAAAGGGGGAAGAAGGGGGGAGGCACAGCTTGGCGCCCCATCCAGGGCCCGGCGCTCTAGGCGAATGCCTAGTTCGCCTAGTGGGTGTGCCGGCTCTGTACTGAACTTTAAGTTGTTATTTGTGTTTGGTTTGGCAGATAAACTGAGGCCAAAAGAAACATTAGCTACTTAACAGTCAAAGAAATCATGGCACTCAACTGGCCTACCCATTTGTCCAGTCTGATACACAGCCCAGGAAGTTCCTCAGCTACTATCAGTCCTATCTCCTTTTTGTGCAGAGCCAGAATCATACATTGACACTGAAGCTGTAGCCAGTGGTGGTTTGTATCCACAATGCATAAGTAGTGAAATAAGTCATAAAAATCCAATACAGCTGGGCACCTGCATTTGGACATTATCATGAACTGAAGCAACCTGGGAAGTTTAAATCGAGTATTATGCATAAGAGAAGGAGGGAAGCAGGAGAGGCAACTGGAGCACACAAGCACAGTGAACAAGAGGTGTCTGTGCCCAAAATGGGCAAAGCTCCATTTAATTCCCAGTTGCAATGATGTCTGAATGAACACAGAAATCATCTTGATTCCACTGTACTAGCTAGTCTCTTCAGCCAAAGAATAACAGTGGAGCATGATCAGAATGGCTTTCCCTGTTGTATAAGAAAACAGGATAATCAGTGGTTAAGAAAACTATAGAGCCTTTGTTCAAAACAAAAACCAAGTGTCAAGCTCTGCTAAGATCATCTGCCTGTATATCCGCTAAACTAGCAAACACTAAAATATTGAAATAAAATCCACACTACTGAAACTATTATCTAATCCCCAGAAATGTTGGATTATCTATTTATAACAGCAAAAAAAAAGCCTTTAAGTTCTGTTTAATACTAAAGCAAGATTTTGCTACACATTCAAAACCTTAAAAACAAGAAACCAGTATAAAACACATTATTCGACAATGAACTGGCCTATTTTTTCCATTGCAACTAGAATTGTTATGCTCCAAATATTTACTCTGCTTTCATTCAGTATCGCTATTTGTTCAGCCTTTGATGCTAACTCACCAAAACATTTTGACTTAAATAGATATATCCTCTTATTAGCACTCAACTCATTAAAATGGATCAACTCGGGCTTAATGAAGTTATGAACTCTTTAAAGAAATTTCAACAGATTCCCACTTTCTAGGCCTTCACATTTTTTTATTATTTATTTATCATTAAATTTATAGGGGAAGAAGCAATTTAAAGGCTATGAAAGATAACTCAGGGTCAAACAACAAATGGGAACTTGGTTAATGGAGCTACTTCAGTTTTTTAAGGGTAAATAACAGCTGGTGTGATTTGGACAAAGGGCACAGAACAAGGGCTGGGGAGGGGGTGTTAACCCATGTAGTTATGTGTCCTTTGGGAGAAACATATAGGGTTGGATTCAGTGGTAGTTTTCCGCTTACAGAGACATTTCAGTAAGCAGGACAAAACCTTCCTGCTTCCCCTCCCTCTGCACCCCATTGAACTTCCTGAAATATTACTCCTGGGGAAAACACATGGGGCAAATAGACAGTCTAAAGAGGGAGGCCAGAAAAAAAGTCCCCCTTGCATTTGTAAAACATTATTATTTTTATTATTATTTATTAAATCTTATTTTAAACAGCCATCCCCCGGAGAAACTGGGCTCAAAGCGATGTATAACATAATATCATATAAACAGCATTAAAATGAATAAAAACTAATTACATTAAATTAAAACAGGCTTGAGGAACCTGTACTAGTATTGTACTTGTATGCTGTAAATCAGTAATATTCAGAGCCACATGAGGTTCAAGTCACAGGCTCCATATTGGTGCTTTTGTCTCCTTCACCCCACCCTGATGTGGCCAAAAAACAGCTGGGAAACACCACAGACAAACCCTCCCTTCCCATGACATGGCCACAATCCAGAACCCATTCCCTGAATTCTGGCAGTTCTTCCTTTCCAAGTTCATTCATCGATCTCGCAACGTCTCACCAACCTTGACAGTCTCTCATATCAAAAGCTCCTTAAAAGTGGAGAGAGAGAGCACACTTGGAAGAAAGGGTCAAAGCTCAGCCATCACCCTTCTTTAACCGCACAAAAGGAAGAGTTGAAAGATGCATCAACCTCCCACCCGACATTCTAAAACGCAGCACTGTTGAGAGGACGGCATCAAAAGGCTTCCCCTGAATATTTCAACTGGACTTTTTGTCTGGTTGCAATTGTGACACAGATTAGCCAACAGCTAATTACTTCTCAGTGCTGTTATTCCCTCCCCTCATTCAGGAAAGTGAAGAATAAAAAGAACACAGATCCCATGAAGACCATTAGAAAATCATGTGCTCCCACCTTCCCTGTTCATTAATTGAAAGTCAGTCTGGTGTAGTGGTTAACAGCAACAGTCTCTAATCTGGAGAACTGGGTTTGATTCCCATGCAGCCAGGTGGGTGACCTTGGGTCAGTGACAGTTCTCTCTCTCTGCTGGGGGGAGAGGAAGGGAAGGAGATGGTAAGCTGCTCTGAGACCCCAACTGAAGGGTGGGGTGTAAATTCAATTCTTCTTCTAATTCAGCTGTTGCCGTTAAACTGGGGATTTCTGAATCTTGTACACTCCTTTCAGAAAACTCAAGTAGATTAACAGAAACAAAATATTCCAGTGAGCAAATGAAATACACTTAGGAAGAAGGTCTCCCTCCCAAAGACAGATCTGGCACTCTACCAAAGACAAGCAGATCTGGGCTAGTAAACTGCCTTGATGGGAGACGGACTAAAAGTCCTAGGCAAGCTGCTTTGATCTTCTCTGAGAAACAGCAGGGTAACAGGTAAATAAAAGTACAAATAAGTTATCTAAATACATTCTCAGCATCTCTGTTATTGTTCTTAGATCTGCTAAATGCCTTTGATGCTATGCCAAACTGTGAAGACACTTGAAAAGAGAGGTAGATCTGGGCAGAGATGTGTTAAGCTGTCTTTCCTCCATTTTTTAAAAACAGTCATATCACACAAGGTTCACAGCTGATTACAAATGAAGCTGCCTTACACTGAATCAGACCACTGGTCCATCTCAGTCAATACTGTCTACTCAGACTGGCAGTGGCTCTCCAGGATCTCAGGTGGAGGTATTTCACATCACCTACTGCCTGGTCCTTTTTAACTGGAGATGACGGGGGTTGAACCTGGGACTGTCTGCATGCAAATCAGAGGCTCTTCCACAGAGCCACAGCCCCTGCCCATGAAGGCTGCAGTGGAAGATGCTGAATCATCCCTTTGGGAGCAGACATGGAGGGTGCCATGAGGCTCTGAGTTAATTCCCATGTTGTTTAAGTATACACCACTGATGGAGAGCAACATCAGCTGGAAAACTTTGTTAAGAGTGTGGGAGCACTGTTAGATCCTAGTCTCCTGGTGGAAAAGTAGGTGACCATGACAACAAAAAAAAGCTTTCTTCAAGCTTCACTTAGTTAGGAAGCTTGCTCTCTCTGCTTGCAGATATCTGATCTGGCCACACTAATCAATGTTGTAAGCAACTTTGATACTAGCTTGGTGTAATGTGCTCTACACTGAGCTGCCCTTGAAGACAATCTGAACCTCAGCTGGTCCGAAATGCAGCAGCACATTTGCTAGCAAAGACTATCAGTAGAAGTCACTCCCCATCAAGAGTGCGCACCAGTTGCCCCTGGACCATATTACTTCTATTCTGAGACACTTTCACTGGATAGTCAGGAAGCAATTTTTCTCCAGGCCAGTTTGGCTGGGGCTCCTGGAGGTTTTTTTGCCATTTTCTGGGCATGGAACAGGGGTCACTGGGGGTGTGGGGGGGGGAGGTATTTGTGTATTTCCTGCATTGTGCAGGGGGTTGGACTAGATGATTCTGGAGGTCCCTTCCAGCTCTATGATTCTATGATTTGTTTCTGGATCAGTTTAATTCAAAGTGCTGGAGCTTACTTTAAAAGCCCATCATAACGCAGGGCCCATATGTCCGAAGGACTGCTTCTCCCTACATTCTCCTGTGTGACAGCTTCACTTCTCCCAGCAAGCCTATTGCCTGTGCCTCCTTTGTCTAAAGTGCATTCTACAAAGACCTAGGCTCAGGCTTTTCGATGGCTGCCCCATAATTGTGAAATACCCTCCTCCCTCTTCAGCAGGGACTGTAAAAGAAATATTCTGGAGAGCATTTATGGCACTCAGACTGTGGGCAAGAAACCAAATGTTATTTCTGGCTATTAACAGGTTTTTATACCCGCTATTTTATCTAATTTAAAATGTATTTCATATTTATTGTTTTTAATGTTCAATGTTCAGATCTATTTTGTAATAACATATTCCATTTAACCTGCTTTATATTTATCGGTATCCCGCTTGGGTGCTAAGCTGTCAGGAGAAAGGCAGATTTACATTTTAAATAAATATTCCTTTTCACTCAGCATGCTCAAAAAGCAGGTCACAGGATGGGCTATCTAGAAATGGGTAGGGCTTCATTCTTAACGTATGCGGTCAGTGGGAGATCACCATAAGCAGGTCTAGCCCTTGTCCCAATAGTTTCCACAAACCAACCCCTGTATTTCTATCATATACGTGAGTTGTCTGTCATTTATTTCAATGTGAATATTAGTTTCTGGGTCTAGCTGTTGCAACCAGAGCAAAACTTGCTCTCAGAAACAGAAAAGTCAGCCCTCGCAGACGAAGAAGTGAGTATCTGAAGAAGTGAGCAGTGACTCAGGAACGCTCATTCCCTACCACAAATTTTGTTAGTCTCTAAGGTGCTACTGGACTCTTGCTCTTCTCTACTACTCACAGACAAAGGTCATGGAAGAGGGATGTATGCCCCGGGGGTCTTTGCCATATACAAGCTTTCCTTTTGCAAATGCTGCAGCCATCATTATGACTGACATTCTGATACTAAACACATCAAGTCACACATCTAAAAAGAAATGTTGAAACTGGACACTAGTCATACACAGAAAAGGTCAAGGGAAGCTTATACAGCTTTGAACCACACTGTGATTATCCATCCCAGGTACCCAAGCTTCTGAGCTGTTTCAGACATTGTTTACATAATGTAATACTTAAAAATGAAGAGAAAGGAAAACAGCAAACAGCTTCATTTAAATATCGCCTATGAAGAAACCGGGTTTGGATGTCAAGGAAGGAAACACACACGCAAGTAGGTACAGGCACAAACCGGGAAAATGGAGGTTCGTCCGAGTTCGTGGGGTCACATGAACCACAAACCTTCATGAGCCTCCCCATTTTGTGTTTTGTGAGGTTTGTGCTGCGGTGGGGGGAGATCCCAGATCTTCCCTGCCTCCTCTTTCTGCTGGGAGTGGCTCCCCAAGGCCAGCAGAATGGAAGGGGGGGAGAACTTTCAAAAGCCATTTAAAGAGAGTGTTCCCTTTAAATGACTTTTGCAAGCTGTGCCACATGCGACTGATGTCCAAGCAGCGAGTTCACCTGGAAGTGGGTGAACTCGCTGTTCGGACTTCACTTGCACACAAACCGTTGACACGCACCTCCATAAAAAACATGGAGGTTTGTTAGAGGTTCGATGTGGAAGCGATCGCGTGACCCTCATCTCAGAAACCATGAACCAGGCAATTTCCATCACAAAATTAAATCTGTGAGCTGGTTTGTGCCCATCCCTACTGACAAGTACTGACTAAAACCAAATGAACCAAGATCGAATGAATAAAAACATAACAACAAATGTCCCTTTCCCACAGCAAAAAAAAAAAAAATTCAACTTCAAGGTTCCTTGAGTGTTCTTCACCACTGCTCGCCATCCTACTATCACTGACAACTCATTTCAATTGGTTCTTCTACAGCAGTGGTACCCACAAATCATGGAGAGCTGTATTCACAAGTACTATCATCCAAAAGAGCCACATGAGACTTGTATGCCCTGTAAGCCACCCCAACCCCAACACACACATATGATGAGATATAACTATTAATATTAAATATATCTCTGTGTCTGTAGAATTGTCTCTCCTCGCCACTGTTGAATCTTGGGTATCTGGAGTAAAGGGAGGGCTTCCCTCTCTGCCGTCCTCTCTGTTCTCTTCTCAGTGTGAGGAACAGTGGCTCAGGCAAGAGAGTGAGGCTGACAGAGTGCCTGCAGGAGACCAAACTAGTTATGAAATGGGAGTAAAAACTACCACCACCCCACTTTGGCCAGCTTACTTTTTTTTCCTGGGTGGTTTTGTTCTCTCTGTGGCCAGCTTGCTTTCCTCCTGGCAACTGCCTAGGCACTGGGATGAGAGTACAGATGTCTGCTCTTAGATGCTCTGACAGTGCACCCTAAGCAAAGTTAGACCCTTCAAAGTCCACTGCTGTCAATGGGCTTAGAAAGGCATAGCTCTGTTTAAGATTACTGTTTATTACTTAGCTCTGATTAATATCCCCTTAACCTGCCCACCATTAACTCAAGATTTGGAAAGTGTGTAGCCTTTTATGTTTCCAATGTATACTTACAGCTGAAGTGAGGATTCCAGTCTTCTTTAGTGACTGTAAGTTATGGGAGTGGAGGAGGATACAGGCTTCCTAATTAACACTAAATCATAGTCTCATGTGTGTGTTATTATTTAGTCTCATTTACCACTGAAATACAGAGTAGAAGTATCACTGACTTCTACATAGCAATAGGTTTATATAAATAGTCCAGCTTATCAGGCATCCGGCCCTATCGCTCCTTGGCAAATAGAAGGGGAAGTCATGGAAGCAGTGACAGACTTCACATTCCTAGGATCCAAGATCACTGCAGACGGTGACTGCACCCATGAAATTAAAAGACGCCTTCTCCTTGGGAGGAAAGCGATGGCAAACCTAGACAGCATAATAAAAAGTAGAGACATCACCCTGCCAACCAAAGTCTGTATGGTCAAAGCAATGGTATTCCCAGTAGTAATGTATGGCTGCGAGAGTTGGACCATAAGGAAGACCGAATGCCAAAGAATAGATGCTTGAGGAGAGGAGAGGAGAGGAGAGGAGAGGAGAGGAGAGAATGGATTGGATTTATACCCCGCCCTTCACTACCCAAGGGAGTTTAAGAGTGGCTTACAAACTCCTTTCCCTTCCCCTCCCCACAACAGAAACCCTGTGAGGTAGGTCTGGCTGAGAGAACACTGACTGAAACTGCTTTTTCAAGAATAGCTCTTATCAGAACTATGACTTGCCCAAAGTCATCCAGCCAGGTGCAAGTGGAGGAGTGGGGAATCAAACCCAGTTCTCCCAGATAAGAGTCCGCGCACTTAACCACTACATCAAACTGGCTCTCAGGAATCAGTCAATCCTAAAAGAAATCAACTTTGACTGTTCCCCGGAAGGCCAGATACTGAAGTTGAAGTTCAAATATTTTGGCCACCAAATGAGAAGGGAGCACTCACTCGAGAAGACCCTGATGCTGGGAATGACTGAAGGTAAAAGAAGGGGAGGGCAAAGGACGAGACGGTTAGGCAGTGATCGACGCAACGAATATGAAATTGAGCAAACTCCAGAGGATGGCAGAAGACAGGAGGGCCTGGCATGATGTGGTCCATGGGGTCGCAAAAAGTTGGACTCGACTATGCGACTGAACAACAAAATTATCATGCATGCATGTTTCTACATTGCTGCTTCTAAAATCGTATTGTGTGTTATCTAGTAATCCGAACAGGAACTTTTTTTCCCCTTTCTGAACTCACAGTGGAAGTTGTTCCATGTACTAGGTTCAACTGGAATGACAGACTCCAAGATAACACACAAAACTTTGAAAAGAAACATATCCATAAGAATAAGTGAGAGGTAAAACTTCATACATAGATTAATATTTACTAAAAGGTAAAGATACAGATGCCACATTTGTGACAAATCTTTCTGATCGAAATCTAACTCAAGTTTTCAAAGGAAATACTAAAAAAAAATATTTTCATTAATTCAGAAGCATAGCAAAGTAAAACAAAATATGGTCCATCCTTGGTGACCTCATGTGTCCTATTCTTAATGTACAAGTGGGGACACACAGGAAACTTGCTGGACAGCTATCCCATTCCCTCCACCTTTGCTTCCTCCTCTCTCCTTCTACCTCTCTCACACTCTCTCGCTCTCTCCTGCCACCCCTTTTCTTGCTGTTTTTCTCCTCCATGCCTCTCACTTCCTCTCTCTTTCTGCCCCCACCCTATCATTGTTCTTTTTTTTGCCTCTCCACCTCATCACTCTTTTTCATTCTGCCCCCAACCCATCACTCTTTCTCCTTCTGTCTCCCCACCCCATCATTCTCTCTTTCAGCCTCTCATCACTTTCCCAGCCTTCCTCCTCCTCACACAGCAGCGGTGGTGGTGACAGCAAATTACAAGGGAACTCCCAGCTACAGAGATCAATTCCCCTTAGGGCTGCCAGCTACAAGTTGGGGAATTCCTGGAGATTTGGGGGTAGAGCCTTGAAACAGTGAAGTTTGAGAAGGGAAGCAACCTCATCAGGTTATAATACCATAGACTCCACCCTCCAAAGGAGGCCATTTTCTCCAGGGAGCTGATCTCTGATATCTGAAAAGCAATTATAATACTGACATAATCAAGCTTGGAATACTGCAGTTACCCAGCAACAGTCCCTAAAGGGATCAATTTTTTTAAAGCGACAGGCAATCATTTTATCATTTTGGGTTTTTTAAAAACTCCCTAGTGTTTTTGGTTTTTTTAAGGTTTCACATTTGGAGCCTTTTTCAGGTTTGTAGCCCATTCACAGCTCTAGTCACCAGATTTAAGTATCCAAAGATTTGGCAATTTGGCTATTAGAATATAAAATGGTGAACCTATTCTGAAGTTCTGCAGGAAAGACCAGCATAAATGGTGGGTCCTCATGGCCACCTGCTAAAATGCTAATGTGGATAACCCCACAGGAGGGCTCATTATATTTGCTCAGCAAAACACATGAGGTCATCAAGAGAAGGGGTACTGATTTTTTTCTGATCTATCTCTTATCTCTCGACATTGAGGTGAAAAAGAAAGGACTAATTCGCTCAGTACAGTTTAGCGAAAACAAGTTTTAGCATACCCTTTTAAATTCAGATGGTAAGCTTTGTAGCACACCCCCACCCCCAAGAAAACTGGCATTTGTAACAACTGGGGTGAGGGGACTACAAACGTATTCAGAAATCAAACACCATAACAAAAATCTTTGCAATAGTGACACTGATTCTCAAGTATTTTCAAAGCAGATTTTGTGAAAGTAAGCTATCTGTGCTGAAGAACACACAGACATAATTGCAGTGGGCTAGCTATCAATAGAAATTCTTTCGCATGGGTAATTAACATAAAGTCAATTTATGAACATTTTGCTTATTTAAAACTTCAAAGCTTTAGGAAAGGCATGACCTAAAAATAAGAGCTTTGAAGTTTCTGATGAAAATAGATTTTCACAGCCATATACAAATGTACAATCAATTGCAGAAAATACAGTAATACATTCAATGCATTTGCAAATAACATATGATTACATCTGATATGCATTAACAACCCAAAAAATAAAATGGATTACACACACACCCCAACAAGCATTAAAACTGTATTTTTATTTTAAGCACCTGAAGGGAACGATGAATGTTTTTGCTCTAAAAAAAGGCCTGAATTTATAATTTTACTACACTAAAGTTACACTTTTGCAAAACACAGCGAAATAAGTATCACAGATATGTGTGTGTTTAGCTTCTAATAAAAAGTTTACTACAAAATTAGGGAAAGGGTTACACGGAAAGAGAAAACAACAACGGACTGAATAACTAATCTTTCTAGTTCTATTCCATCTTTCTTTCTTTACTCCCTCACTCTTTTTGTGTGTGTGTGCATCTCTGTCTAAGAACAATGAACTGTAAGTTTCCTCCCAGAGGCTCCTCCCTTTGTGTGCATGCAGTATGGCATGTACTATGTCCAGTATCTTGATTAGCCAATAGTCAAACTTACGGTCACCTCATTAAGGATAAACCCGCTCCTTTCTTGGCAGGAAAATTCAACTTGACGCCTATTTCTATGCTAATTTGCTATCATCAGCTTATAGAAACTTCATCTTAACCCCTTCATGATTGAAGGGATAACCCTTGCAAAACCCAACACCTCTTCTCAAGCATTATATAATAAATTCATGAAGGTTCAGTTTCTTACAAACATACGCAAACTTCCCTCTGGCAAGTAGCTTGGTGAATATGTCAGCAACCATCTCCTCTGGACAATATTATACTTCAATCAGCCCTTGTTGCTGCATCTCTCTCACAGAACGATATTTGACAGCAATATGCTTGCTTCTCGCATTGATGCTTTCACTCCTGGATAGAGTTATGCAAGCCTGATTGTCTTCAAACAAGGTTATTGGCTTAGGATCATCTACACCAAAGTCTTTCAGTAGCTAGATGATCCACTCAAGTTCACTGCAGGCATTTGAAGCAGATATGTATTCGGCCTCAGTGGCTGGCAACCAGTGTTTGCTTTTGGCTAGTCCAGCTGATCAGGCTGTCTGCACAGAAAAACAGGTAGCCGCTGGCTGACCTATAGTCAGTTTTGTTTTCACCCCAGTCAGAGTCCATGTATCCAACCAGTCTTGGGTTGTCACAAGCTGAGATCTTTAGTTTCAGATCAGCTGTTCCTAAGAGGTAACTAGCCAGCCTCTTTACAGCGTTACAGTCATAGTGATTTTGTAGAAGCATAGTTAATTTTTTATTCCATGCTTTGGCTGCTTGTTTAAGTCCATAAATACTTCTTTTAAGTTTGCACACAAGATTCTCTTTTCCTTTGTTCTGGAACCCATCTGGTTGTTCCACGTAGCTCTCTTCAGACAGATCTCCATTGAGAAATGCTGTTTTTGTCCAGGTGTTCAACGTGCATTCTTCTTGATGCGGCTATATTTGAAAGTGTCCTGATAAAGGTGTACTTGACAACAGGTGCAAACGTTTCAGAAAAGTCAGTCCCGGGTCTTTGTGTAAATCCTTTTGCCACCAAGCGCACTTTCTATTTCTCCACACCTCCATGAGCATTGTGTTTTACCTTGAATACTCATCTGCACCCAATAGCTTTTCTTCCATTCTCTCCACATCCTTTTTGAAGTGAGGCTTCCAGAACTGTACACAATACTCCAGGTACAACCTGACCAATGCAGTGTACAGCGAGACTATGATATCTTGCGATTGTCTTTATTGCTTCTTTGTGACTGTCTCACAGTAGTTTCTGTCTTCTCTGGCCCTCACAGTAGTCTCTGTTTTCTCTGGGCCAGCATCTCCTGCCTCCCCTTCTGATTGTGGGGTCTCTTGTTGACCTTCCTGTTGATTGGCAGTCCCAGCAGGGAGCCATCTGGACATATCAGTAAAAGAGCCTTCTTCAGCTTCCTGGCTGGTTTGCACTGTGGACTCGATTTGTTTAGAAGCTTGAAGTACATTGCTCTCATCAATATGTACCACATTGCATACTTCAACCAAAAGTGTTTTAGGATTCATAATTCTATAACATTTTCCACCTTGAACATATCCAACAAGAAACTTTCCCAGTTCCTTCTATGAGCAATGTACTTCCATCTGCTTGAATCAAATCATGCACACTCTCCTTCTATTTCTATCTTGTTTTACCTTGAATACCTTGTTTTACCTTGAAACTGGAGAGAGCCAGTTTGGTGTAGTGGTCAAGTGCGTGGATTCTAATCTGGGAGAACCGGGTTTGATTCCCCACTCCTCCACTTGCACCTGGCTGGATGACCTTGGGCAAGCCGCAGTTCTGGCACAGCTGTTCTTGAAAAAGAGCAGTTTCTGTCAAGAGCTCTCTCAGCCCCACCTACCTCACAGGGTGTCTGTTGTGGGGAGGGGAAGGAAAAGGAGTTTGTAAGCCGCTCTGAGACACCTTTGGGTAGTGAAGGGCGGGGTATAAATCCAATTTCTTTATTATTATTATTATTATTATTATTATTATTATTATTATTATCATTATCATTATCATTTAATTCCACAAAGTAACTTTTATCAGAGCAAACGTGAGAAAAAGATCCAGAATCTAACAGCCAAAAGTTCTTCACATTTGAGTCTTTATCAGAAACAACATATTTAAATTTCTGGGAAACCTTTCTTTCTTGTTTACTTTTGCCTCTCCCTTTGTTTTGGGGGCTGCATTGTGTGCAGAAACACATGCATTCCTTTCCCCTTTGCTGCTCCATACTTTCTTTAGTCCACAAAATTTTGCAATGTGCACCTTCTGCTGGCAATTATAAAATACAACACATTCATTTTCACACTTCGGTCTTAGAACAGACACGGCTTCTGTAGCCTCTGTAACCGATCTCTTTATACTCTCATCTCAGAGGTAACTTAAAAGTATAGTCAATATCTATTTGATCTCTTGACTCCAAGACTGCAGTCTTATTAGAATATGAGCTTGGGAAACTGTTCAGAATCGTAGCATTTATTTCTCCTGGTGTGAGCTTCACTCTTCCAGCCTGAAGAACCGTTACTTGCTCCATTATGCCATCCAAATGTGCAGAAACATCCCCTCCCTCACGCAGCTTAAAATTATACCATTTCCAGCTTAAAAATTGCACATGCTTGTTTGTTTTTCTTGAATATTTGACCTTTAGCTTAAACCAAAGCTTTAACTTATGGAGGTTACTATTACAAAGAGTGCATTTACATCATCTTCTTGGAATTTATCCCTTTCTCCTAGATCCAGAGGGGGAATCATCTTTAATAGCATGCAATACTTTCTGACTCTCCAGTGTACACAGAACTCTTGGTTTCCACATTAGGTAGTTCTGATCATTTAACTTTGGAATTTATAGGGAGGAGGTATTTTCAC
The DNA here is from genome assembly GCF_001447785.1 of Gekko japonicus. Taxonomy (NCBI): domain Eukaryota; kingdom Metazoa; phylum Chordata; class Lepidosauria; order Squamata; family Gekkonidae; genus Gekko; species Gekko japonicus. The sequence continues at coordinate 856,006 of NW_015159729.1, read as the reverse complement.
TTATAGGCTGATGAACTGCATTGCTTCCATGGTCAGTATGCATCTCTCATCACAGGCACACAGTTTAAATCCTCCTTTCTCTGCTGATGCACATGTTTCCATCTCCTTGACATGAGTCCAACAAAAGGAATATCTTCCTGCTGTCTCACTTCAAAGGCGGCCTCTAGGGGAAGATCCTTCTCCTTGCATATTCAATAGGTTTGGAAAAATTGCATCCCAGAAAAACAAAAGGTTGATTCTTCTAAAAAATATACCGCTCCCTGTTGCCTAAAAGCTAAAACACACATGTCTGTATTCTGGTGCCCATAACCTTACATGTTGGATACTTAGCAGAGTGCATGTACTGCAGAGGAAACAGACATGTGTGTGTTTAGCTTCTAATAAAAAGTTTACTACAAAATTAGGGAAAGGGTTACATGGAAAGAGAAAACAACAACAGCCTAAATGATGCATCTTTCTAGTTCTACTCCATCTTTGTTCCTTTACTCCCTCACTCTTTTTCTGTGTGTACATCTCTGTGTGTAAGAACAAAGAACTGTAAGTTTCCTCCAAAGGCTCCACCCCTTGTGTGCGTGCAGAATGGCATGTACACCTAATTGGTTTTATGCTAACTTGATATCATTAGCTTACAGAAACTTCACCTTAACCCTTTCATGACTGAAGAGATGACACTTGCAAAACCCAACAAAATGTCATGCGAATCTGATTTTTTTTAAATTGCTGAGGCCAATAATACTGGTATGAAGACACATTTTTAAGCTCCTAATATACAAATCACAACAGTTGCTATAAATGTCATTCCTATTGCACTAAGAGTCTTTCTGCTTTGGCAAAAGCAAAGCGTTCTTATCAGGATTATGGAGAACTGCAATTTAGGGACAAAAATATTAACTTTTCCCAACTTTTTCCCTTTTCTGAATTACTTTTAAGAAACATGAATTAAATGGCTTTGTTCGCTTTTTAAAAAAATAAAAAGAAAAAGAAAAATGTTTTTTTTACTTCTTACTATTAAAATTATGTTCTAATGACTACCACACAAAGGCCCCAGTCACACGGGCAGGAAAATGTGGTGGTGGGGAAGCATGGCTGTTTGACCTGGAGAAAAATAATGCGCGGCTGCGCGATCAGACGTCCCGTCGAGGTCTCGTCGAGGTCCCATGGTTAGGGGGGAGGTGCCGATCACAGGACAATCCGGCAGCACGGCAAAGAAGCGGCCTCCCTAGCAAAAGGCTCCATGGGATTAACCCCTTCCAGGGCTGCAGAGGAATGCAGACTGTGTCCTCCGTCCAGTCCCCTCCAGGAGGAGCTTCAGCCAGGCCGCCCTCCCACCACGCCCCCCCTGCACCTCCCCCTCTGCCGCCCGGTGCAGAGAGTTCCTCTCGAGCAGGCCAAGTCAGGAGTGGGGGGGTATGGAAAAGAGGAGGGGCTGTGTTTGTTTTAAAATGAAGTGTGCGCATGCACCATTGGGTGCTTGTGCGCATCCCGTGGATGCCACGACCTACCACCGGAAATGCAATCAGGCGCCCGCCCTTGCCCCGCGGTTTCCAGAAACTAGTACCTCGGAGGTACTAGTTTTTTACCCCACATCTTTGGCGGGAAGCCTCGGGTTTGCCACGGGAGCTCTACGCTTCCTAGATGTGGCGCTGTGATCGCGGCCGGAAAATCTGCCTATCTTCCGTCTCTGTAGCGTGGCTAATGCTCCGTGTGACCGCAGCCTATGTTCCCCAGCGAGCCTTTCCCCGTATGTTCCCTGACAAGCCTTGCACTCTTCTGAACAGCACCTTCTGGTGGTCCCCGGCCCCAAAGACATCCGCTTAGCCTCAACTAGGGCCAGGGCTTTTTCAGCTCTGGCCCCCAGCCTGGTGGAACTCTCTGCCAAGTGAGATCAGGGCCCTGCGGGACTTTTTACAGTTCCGCAGGGCTTCTAAAACAGAGTTATTCCGCCAGGCTTTTGGTTGAGGTGGCAGGTGTCCATTTACAACAGCCTCCCCTGCTTTACCACGTCTAGCCATGTCATTGGTGCTGTCCTATGTCCACTCCTTTGATACATCTGGGCATACACATAGGTTCATAGGAGCTTTTGTTAACAGTTACCTGCCATCTTGTGTGTTTTGTTATTGGGATTTTAAATTGGAGTATCTGGGATTATTTTAATTGTAAACTGCCCTGAGCTCACTTGTGGGGGAGGGTGGGATAGACATATAAATGAATTGAATTGAATTGCATCATAGTGAAAACTGCAGTCTCTGACAGTAGGCAGTCCACATTAAGCTAAACAATTATGTATAGGTGCCTGCACACCAAAAGATGGAAAGAAAATAAATGTTCCAAGTATGTATTTCAGCATATGGCTTTTAGCTAATAGCAAATGGGTCTGGTCAACAGTTAGGCTGAAGCACAAATAGCTGTGCTTTTTTAGGATATGAAGGAAGCTCATTAGCCAGCTATGGAACCCTTAAAAAGACCCAATGAGCCTCAATTTTACCACAGGTATGTATCGCTTCCCCCCCCCCCCGAGATTTCTACATAACTTCATCAGAGTCCCGCTTGAGGTGGCTTACAATTAAAGTAATATGTAAATGATATAAACACAACAAGCTATTGGAGAGAAACAGCATAAAAACTATCTATAAAATGGACCTCAGAGCACAGAAGACCACTAAAAAACAAAACAACCCCCCCAACCACCCAGGATTTATAACACCTCTGATTAAAAGCCTGGGTAAACAGATACATTTTGGTCTAGCACCTAAAAGACAGTAGGGTAGGTGCCAGGTGGCCTTCAAGGGAAACAGTGCCCCAAAGTTAGGGTGCCTTTCCTGAAATCTGCAGGCCAGCCCAGGCAGGCCTCCTCGGGAGCAGTGCCCTCAGGCAAGGTGATAAGGCTCGGGAGCCTCAATAAATGCTGGCAGCCAGAAGCAGGAACTGGAGGCAAGGAGCTGGCACACAGGGTTGTGCCTAGTGGACTGGCTGATTCAGCAAGTCAGCCTTCCCAAGCCTCAGCCTAGATAAGCTGGGACATAATCAGGCTCAGCTGCCCTGCTGGCAGCTGTTAAGCCCCTGAGGCTGCAGTGTGCTTGGGCCAGGAGGATCCTGTGAAGAATTGTCATTCTCATTCTCTAGCTCTGGGATAGGGTTCCATGCAACCAATCAAGCACGTCACCTCATTTGGGCCACCTCATCCCAGGCCTTCTGCCATAGCTGTTCCTGCAGAGTGGTAATGTCCCCTGGGGACCTATGGTTTCCTGCCCAGTGGATCCCTGGTGACTATTCAGGGGCCACTGGCAAGAACTCCATTGCAGGATCAGGCAGGACAGCTTCTGGTGCTGCTACATCCCTGTCATAAGAACATAAGAACATAAGAGACGCCAATGTTGGATCAGGCCAAAGGCCCATCCAGTCCAACACTCTGTGTCACACAGTGGCCAGAAATACCAGGTGCCATCAGGAGGTCCACCAGTGGGGCCAGGACATTAGAAGCCCTCCCACTGTTGACCCCCCCCAGCACCAAGATGACAGAGCATCACTTGCCCCAGAGCCCCTATATATACCTTATGGCTAATAGCCACTGATGGACCTCTGCTCCATATGCTTATCTAATTCCCTTTTGAAGCCGTCCATGCTTGTAGCCACCACCACTTCCTGTGGCAGTGAATTCCAAGTGTTAATCACTCTTTGGGCGAAGAAGTACTTCCTTTTATCCGTTCTAACCTGACCGCTCAGCAATTTCATGGAGTGCCCACGAGTTCTTGTATTGTGAGAAAGGGAGAAAAGTACCTCTTTCTCTACCTGCTCTTTCCCATGCATAATCTTATAAACCTCAATCATGTCACCCCCTCAGTCATCGTTTCTCCAAGCTAAAGAGCCCTAAGCGCCTTAACCTTTCCTCATAGGGAAAGTGTTCCAACCCTTTTCATTCGATTTGCCCTTTTCTGCACTATTTCCAAAGCTATAATATCCTTTTTAAGGTGTGGTGACCAGAATTGCACACAGTATTCCAAATGAGGTCGCACCATTGATTTATATAGGGGCATTATGATATTGGCTGATCTGTTTTCAATACCCTTCCTAATAATCCCCAGCATAGCATTGGCTTTCTTTATTGCAGTCACACACTGTCTCGACATTTTCAGTGAGTTATCTACTACGACTCCAAGATCTCTCTCTTGATCAGTCTCTGCCAGTTCAGACCCCATCAATGTGTATTTATATTTAGGATTTTTGGTTCCAATGTGCATCACCTTGCACTTGGCCACATTGAACCCCATTTGCCATGTTGACGCCCACTTGCCCATCTCTGACAGATCACTTTGGAGTGCCTCACAATCCTCACTGGTTTTCACCACCCTGAACAACTTCGTATCATCCGCAAATTTAGCCACTTCACTGCTTACTCCCAACTACAAATCATTAACGATTTGTGTCAGCAGGCACCTCAGTTGTGTTAGGCTCTCCCTAGTCCTGCCACTCCTCCTCAGCTGGTGGCCTCAGGTTCTTCCCATGAAGACTCCAGGTCTGAGTTGCTGAGCTAGTTGACAGGGGTTATCACAGTGCTACCACCAAAAATGCCCTGTGTCTAGTCACCACTCCCCTCACCTTTGAAGACAAGGGCCCCAGAGAGCAGGGCTTGAGACACAGATTTTAACTGGAGAGCTGTTATGAACCCAAAGCCAGACAGTTATCCAGTAGAGGATAATAGACAAAGCTCATTTTGGGGGCTAGATCCGGAGTAAATTTTCCAGTACCAGAACTGAACTTCCCTGCTATATCGTCCCACTGCAACCCACTGACCTCCACAAAATGCTATTCCTACAGATACAGAACCCTGAGCTGCAATGACACGAAAGGAGTCTGCAGCATAAAATGGGAACTGGTGGAAACTGCCAAGTTAGTGTGGATCCTACTCTGTACTTCCATTTTGCTCCATGTGGAGAAAACACAAATGACAACCATAATGTTGCATTTGCAGATGTCATTTCTTATGAGTCATGCATGTAAACATCCAAGGAGAAACAGCTACACAAGGACGCTTACACCCATCTCACGTTTCAGCAAACTGAAATATGGTAACTTATCCTTACTTCAAATTAAATATGCTAAGTATTGGAGCCTAATAGTAGTAGGAAAGTATGGCAAAAAATTGGGGAATTACTTTCAGTTCTCACATTGCAAAAATCATCTTCTACTATCTTATCTGTGCTACTAATCTAACATACTGGGGAAATCACAAGCTGGAAAGACACTGAACTGAGATCAAGCACATCTCAGAGCATCCATACAGACAGCAATAATAAGCAATATCATCTGCTTGTCGTGATCAAAGAGACCGACCTTAAAGCGGATTTCCACCAGCACCTCAGATCAAACAGTCTAAGCAAACAGAAGGTCCATTTTAAAAATCTTCTTCAAAACAAAGCAATATTTGATTTCTCTCTTCCCGGAAAAACGCAAGCCAAGTCCTCAGCCATTTGAACCTATTTAGCCACGTCCTAACATTTACTATATGGGCAAGAGCAAAAGGCAGTTAAGAAGAAGGAATAGCAAAGAACAATCTTTCATCAGAACTCAGCAGTTCTTGAAGGAGACCCGTTTGCTGACAATATCAAATCAAGCTGTAGTAATAGAGGTCATCGCCAAAGCAAATACCAGCCTATCCAGCCACTCGCAAAAAGCAGAGTGGTAATGAACAAAATCTATGAGGACATTTGGCGGCTGGTGGGGGTGTGAATCATCAAGGGGATTGAGCTGTACAAATCTGTAGGGTAAAGAATAATAATTTTTGAGAGCAACTTTGGAAGTGAGGAGCTATTAACTCATGCTAACTTTAATTCCAATGAAATTCTAGACAAGGAATTTGACTCCATCTTTAATTGATTCATCTATTGGAATAGATACTTCAGAGCATTCCTTTATTTCTTTGCAGGAATAATGCCTTCTTAGCTCACATATTAAGAACTAGAGGTACTACGGGGGATTGTGTTCTGCCATCACAGGTGCAATTCCGTACAGCAATATGGACAGGTATTTCAGGAAAGTGGGTGGAGCTAAAATGTCACAAAACATTTTTGAGGAGCGAAATACCTTCACCACTTTCATTGGCAAACTCTGTCCTCCTTTGGTTGAACATGACAATGGGTGATTCTGCACTGGCTTTTCCCTCCATTGTTTTACGAAACTCACATTGGAACAGAAATCCCCCTCTGCATTGCATGCTGCTTTCACTTTCTTTGATCATCGGATTTTATGGTACTCTCCACACTGCATGCCACTCTCGTTTTCTTTGATCGTTGGATTTTATGGTACCTTCTGCATAGATTTATGGCCATGCAGGGGTGATTCTGCAGTCAGTATGGAATTGCCCTGAGGTATCTGAAGGTGGTTTTGAGATGCACTTCTTCCTCCCAGTTGAGAAAATGTGGAGTGAATGCTAGATGCTGAATCACCCAAGAATTTACAATGGTTGGACATGTTGGAATCAGTGGTCCATAAAGTGAAGGAAACTATACTGCTCCTGACTGGAAATGCATTGGATAGTATTCATCTCGCTGTGACTCTCACATTATATAATCCTAGGTGTGGCTACAGAAACTGACCACTGTCTATAAAAGGAAAATAAGAGACACAGCCAATCTTCAGGATTATTTACTCAAAACATAATCTCCTGTTCAGCCTGTTAAAAATCAACACTCATACCAATAAAAGTAAACTGGCATTAAAAAATAAAATGATTTAAGCGGTAAGTATTTGTTAAGCCTTGCATCATAAAGGAGTGTAAACCGATCTAAAGGCATACAAATGTATTAAAATCAAACTGGGAAAAGACAGAAGGGCAGCAACTGGAGCAAAGAGAGGGGAGGGGAGAGAAATACTTACAGTCTAAAGCTTAGCAAGTATGACAAACCATTGTGGTAAGGGGATTCAAGACAACAGAAAAGGCCCCAGCTGTAGTCATCAACCAGCTTATTCTGAAGAAGGAAGCATGTAACAGAGCAGGGACTGCTGAAGAGCTTCCTCTCTCTCTACCATGGAAGCCTGCTGGGTGACCTTGGGCCAGTCACACACGAAAACACTCTCAGTCCAAGCTGCCTCACAGGGTCATCTTAAGGATAAAATGGAACTGGGAGAATCACCCACACCCTCCTGAGCTTCTTGCACTAAATTAGGCACTAGAGAATTTTTATCTGCTTAAGAGGCTCCTTAACATTGTACATACCAGCGGTCATCTCAGAGAAGGGTACTTGAAAGAAATACCCACAGTGCTCATTCCGACATCTCAGTGCTTAATGCAGCTATTGTGTTACAAGCAAGTTCAACAATTTACTACACAATGTCACATAATCAAGTCAAATGCCTCACTTGCCTCAGCCAATGAAAGATTCCTGGAGTGGTTTGGGCCCCTTAAAATGCATAAAGCTGGCAAAAAATTATTGTCGTTGGATAAAAGTTGGATTAGGACTGCAGAGACCCAGGTTCAAGCCTTTCTCTACCACCAAAACTCACTAGGTGTCCTTGAGCCCTTTATCCTGATTGAGGCATGCTTAGAGCAAACTAGAGACCTTAATCATCCCACTTAAGTACACAGATTTTGCACGCCCCATCTCAGGGCAAGCCTGTCAACTCACCCATTCACCATGAGCAGGGTGCAATTGAAAAAGAAGAAGGAAAGAGAAAGAGAGAGACCGCTATCCACTCCTGCACAGCAGTTGCATGGATTGGCCCTCCGGGTGACACAAACTGTAATCTCTTACCATTTTTCACCTTCCCCAGTTATTACCGTCATCAACTTGCTTATCACTTCTGAATTACTCAGCGCGCACAGCATTCGAATGGGTACTTTTATTTAAGCGACAGAAAGTGATACTCAGAGAAGCAACCATTCATTTTCAGACAAACATATTCTTTCATTTACAGTTCAGTCATAAAAGCCTAATTCAATTTAGGACAAAGCGGGATATCATTTAAGGTCCATTGAATCCTGAAGGTCAGTATTCCTTCCAGTACACACTCTTAAAAAGAAAGCTTAGGCTTTATTAACTTAAACTGCTTGGACACTTTATATAAAGAAGTCACGCATTCATTCTGCTGAGCAAAAGGAAGACGCACACACATGCACTCGCACACCCCAAGTTGCTGCCAGCATTTACTGTTAGGCTTGTGCAGCTTTACTTAGCTGATAAGAACAAATACAGAAACTTTGGACCTTCACTTGTACACGAGAATGTTTCTCACCTAATTACTCCTTCCACCACACAAAAAAACAAACAGAAGAAGTTGAATACAAGAATACCAAAGAGAGAAGGAAAACTTTAACTGACAGTTTCCTCTGTACAATACAAATTGGTGAAAATAAGTAAAACCCAGAGCAGTTTCCCTGTCATTCTATTATGATTCTGTTTTGCTCTTCTCCATTTATTCGCCACAACAACCCTGTGAAGATTTACTTATTACTGATTTTACAAAATGAAGACCTTTCTGCTCTCGTAAGGGCCACCAAGGCAGCCAACAAATTAAAAACAAATATAATACAATCACATCTTAAAACCATTAAAATCAACAGAAAACACAACAACAGAAAACACTAAAACAACAAAACATTGGGCAGGAGGGAGGGATCATTAAAGGAACGCTGCACTAAACATAGAAGTCTTCATCCACAGGGCAGAAGAGGGCATCAGAAGGGGACAGATGGGTCTCCCTGAGGAGAGAGTTCCAGAGTTTTGGTGCCAAGACCAAGAACACCCTCTCTCGTGTTGCCAGATGCAAGAGATTTTATCTGCAAAATGTTGAACAAAAGGGCCACAGTGGGACACCAATCAGTCCAACTCTTCCTGCAGGCCAAATTCTAACAGACCTCTAGCCACTGGAAACAGCCTCACTGGCCTACACTGCGCAGGTGCATGGGGGGGCGTCAGCAGCAATGGTTGACAAGCAGCAACTGCGCAGACTTCCACTAACTAGGCTAGAGGCTGCTCACTCCTTCCAGGCAGTCCCTTAGGATGAGAGAAAGCAATGGGCTCAAAGTTACCCAGCAAGCTTCATGGCTGAGTGGGAATTCAAACCTGGCTTTCCCTGGTTCTAGTTCACCACTATTCACAACACTATATTAGCTTTCACTTTGCGTACATTACATTTGCTTACATTACAAGATTGTTTCAAAACGGACTGAAACTGAGAAAAAGATTGTCAAAATAATGTGCATTAAACAAAATGTGCCTGAGAGTGCAAACCAGCTAACACTAATCATGTTAAAATTCCATTGATTTCAATGGGTAGATTTAAAGTGCTTAACTTTAGCAAGTTTGTTCCCTGAGTATTTCCCACAAGTGGCCATCTGTGGATTCTGGACAGCAGCAGCAAGGGTGATGGCTAGAAAGATAGCCTCTGTGCTGCTACTCAAACAGGCAGTCTCCTAATTAGTTGGGAGAATCAGCAAAGGAGTCAGAGCAAGAGGTGGGTAACTGTGATTCTCTACCTATGTATACCAGGATTTTTCTCTTCAAGAGAACTCTAAAATAAACCAGGCAGATGTTCAACTGGAATGATTTTTATTAAAAAGAAAATAGAAATGGACAAAAATGCATACACGCACACACTGTAATACATACAAGAACTAACTAAGAAAGGCAGGGAGGAAAGAGGAAAGCTTTTTATGGAAGGGTGATAATTACCAGTCTTGGAGAGGTTCATGGAAGCAGCAGATCTAGAGAGAAAATGACCAGCATTTTGTTCTGTGAAGGTGTCCCGCTCCGAGGGTCGCGGACCTGGCAGACCGCACCCCGAGAGCCCCGGCAGACCCGACAAGACCCCCACCGCTCACCTTACCCCGGAGGACGGAGCACGACGACCCAGTGAGGGAGATGGGGGGCGAATCCCCCGTCGACGTTCCAGGCCAGTCGGGCCCGGGAGCAAGACCGGGGTCCCAGGAGCAGCCGGCAAAAGGAGGAGCAGAGCGATGGCGGGGAGGCGGGCAAGCCGGGAACAGATGCCCAACACAGGGTGTGGCCTCAGAAACGCCCTACCGGCGTCTCCGTACATATGGAGGGGCGTGGCCCAAACCGGAGAGCAGGGGGGCGGTCCCGGGATTGGGGCAGAAGGATAAAAGGGAGGAGACAAAGAGGAGCCGGGGAGGAGGAGTACGCGGGAGAACCGTAGACGCAGAGAGAGAGAAAGGAACAAGAGAGAGAAGGAGGAGGCGAACAGACGTTCCCTGCGTATTAGCAGAGGGACACTCCGGGTGAGCTTAACCCCGTCCCCTGTCCGTCTGAGGCTCCTCAACCCCCCTCCCTTTTGGAATCCGCCGCTTCCAAGGGCATCCGCCCTGCTGGGCTACAGCTGAACCCCCCCCCCCGACACCACGACCACTGGGGGCGCTCCTCCAGGGCCGAAGGGACATCCCGGCAGAAGGAGAGAAAAAGAAGCCAAAAAAGTGGGGGTATATATATGGTCACACAACACACACACTGTTGGGACAACAGGATGGTCCAGTTATAGCCAAAACGTACCCTCAGCTAAGGATGATGCCTTTGTCCAAAAACAGTGACTTAATGGGTTTGTTTATTCATTCAAATGTATACCCCGCCCTCCCCACCAAAGAAGGCACTGGGTGGCTTAACTGGAAGTATGACAAAAAGGTATGAAAGATTAGATGGCTCCACAAGTACTGGATGAGAAGGGCAACTGGAAAAGGTGAAAAAGTATAAGTTCTCATTGCCGTTTAATCAAGGAATAATCGGTGAAGGGAAATGAGGCTGGGGTGTTGATGGAATTATACTAAATAAATCAACAGGTCCTGGGCAATCCATTGTTCTAAAGTCATGCATCTTTCCAGGGCAAGGAGGGGGTATTAGACAGCTAGCCAGCCACTCTTGATTTGAGTTTTAAAATTGTTTTATTTTATTTTATTTATTTAGGTATTTTTACCCCGCCCTCCCCGCAAGCGGGCTCAGGGCGGCTTACAGGGGCATAGGCCCATACATAAAATCCAATAAAACCAATAAAACAACCAATACATATTAATAACAATAAAGTGCTTTAGCGCTCCAAAATGGTCTAAAGTTGTTAGTCCAGAAAATAGTCCGAGCCAGTCAGCTGGTCTTGCTGCCGCGTGGATCACCTTATCGCCGGGGTATCAAGGGCATCCCAGTCTAGATGGCATTCCACCGTTGGTGATGGCAGAAAAGCGGCGGCCCCTACATAAAGGCCTGGTGGAAGAGCTCCGTCTTGCAGGCCCTGCGGAATTGCATGAGATCCCGCAGGGCCCTGATCTCTTCTGGGAGCTCATTCCACCAGGTAGGGGCCGCCACTGAGAAGGATCTAGTCCTTGTCGCAGCATAGTGCACCTCCCGGGGGCCCGGAACCACCAAACGGTTCTGGGTCCCTGACCGAAGTGCTCTTGGGGGTATATATGGGGAAAGGCGGTCCCTCAGGTAGGTCGGACCCAGGCCATATAGGGCTTTAAAGGTGAGTACCAGCACTTTGAAGCGGACTCGGTATGCTATAGGCAGCCAGTGCAGCGCCTTCAACCCAGGCTTGATGTGCTCCCACCTGGGGAGGCCCATCAACAGCCTAGCTGCCGCATTCTGCACCAGCTGCAGCCTCCGGATCAGCGACAAAGGCAGCCCCATGTAGAGAGCGTTACAGTAGTCTAGCCTTGAGGTGACCGTCGCATGGATCACTGTAGCCAGGTCTTCGCGGTCGAGGGAGCCAACTGCCGAGCCTGCCTCAGTTGGCAAAATGCAGACCTGGCAGTGGCTGCTACCTGGGCCTCCATTGTTAAGGAAGAATCCAGGAGCACTCCCAAACTCCTAACCTCCGACGCAGGCACCAAAGGCACCCCATCGAAGGTTGGGAGAGGGAGCCCCAACCCCAAACCATTCCGACTCAGGCCCAGGACCTTCATCTTCGCTGGGTTTAGTTTCAGCCGGCTCAGCCTGAGCCACTCAGCCACAGCCTGTAATCCCTGGTACAGATCTTCAGGGTCGGAGGCCGACTGGCCGCCCAACATCAGATAGAGCTGGGTGTCATCTGCATACTGATGACAACCCAGCCCAAACCTCCTGGCAATCTGGGCGAGAGGGCGCATATAGACGTTGAAGAGCATCGGGGAAAGCACTGCCCCCTGAGGGACCCCACATTCAAGTGGGTGCCTCTGGGACTGCTGTTCCCCGATTACCACTCTCTGTCCCCGACCCAGGCTGATGGTCCATTTTGGCCCAAGCAGTGTCCTGCACTTATGAATTTTGGGATGATATTTTAAGAAGAGTGTTTATAGTTATTCTAGCTATAACTGCCCCTCTGTGAGAGGAGGAGTCTGACTGCTAACAGTAACACCATTTTAGAGGATCTGCCTAAGGCATTACACATACCACTAACACCTAATAATTCTCATTGACCCACATAATGGTGTGTGTGTTGAAATCTTTTCAAGTTGCTCTTTAATTCATTTTACAAACAGTAACAAGGATGTGCCAGCAATGAGGTTTCTTAGGTATGTTTTAGTCCCTGAGAGTTTATACAGTCTTGGAAAGCAGCTTTCTAAGTTGTCCCTTTCCTTTCCTCTTGGGCACAAAACGTTTTTAAGATCTCAAATTCTAGACATTAATCATGAAATAAAGGCTGCAGGCCACTTGGCAGTAACTGATACAGTGAAACTCCTGCTGGATGTTCATCACCTAGTTATGAGATTAGGTACAGAGTTAACACACAGAGAGTATAGGAAATGGAAAAGAAGAGGATAAAGAACACTGCAACTCTAATATTCCTGCAGATAAAATCAGACATCTTCCAACAGGAAACTGTAATCATAGGCATGCAGTAGCACCACAGGATGCCTTGAGATATCTTTAAATCGGATTAAGGTACAAATACAAGAATCAGTCAAGTTCTTTAAAAATACATTTAACAACAGCCTTCCCAATGGGCAAATGGGTGAATGGTTAGGGCACTTTAAAACCAATATTTTCCATGTTTAACCTGAAGTAAATCCCACTTTGTTCAACTGGGCTTTTTTTTTTTTTTTTTTAAAGCAGCAGCTGACTTATGGGGATCCCATGTCGTGATACACTTATAATAGTAAGACTGGCCTAGATGAGTTTGATCTGAGGTGTCAGTACAGTGACAGTCAGCATGTGTCAGCAGAGGGCATGTGACTGCAAGGAGGCTGGCCAGAACTGGATTGAGGCAGTGCAACCTGGCACTCAGTGTATTGCTAGGAGGTTGCATCAGCCATGAGCTGATTGGCCAGCAGGTGTATAAATGTACAGCTTGTACAGTATCTTTTTCCTTCTCAATGTATCAGTTGCAGCGGAGCATATTGACACTCAGAACTGTATATAGGTGGTGGCTGGGTGAGAATAAACTCACAGTGGTTGCACCTAAGTTCCTGACTCCAGCATCATTGGGTACTCTATCTCCTCTGGGCACTAACGTGCCAGCCAGCATTCCGCGCAGACCGCGACACCCCAAAGGTTTTCCAAGGCAAGAGATGTTCAGAGAACAACCTCATCTGCAGCAGTCAAACAGGACCCCTTTACTTCAGGGACAGCCTCATGGCTAAGTTGGGATCCACTGCAGCCGCTTTCATACCTCTCCACTCGACTTGCAGCTCTGGGGATGCTGTCCGGATGGCCGCAGGGATCAGCATTTGCAAATGGGGGGTGCAGACAATCCTCTGTTGGGGCCTGCTGGCAGCCAGCTTTGCCACCATATTCATGCCCCCCCCATGCAGCAGCTGTGCTTTGGCCCATGGGGGGCATTCTTTGGCCGTTTCTTCCACACATTGGGGGCATAGTCCTGCCACTGAGTACGTGACTTGGAAGCTGAGCTTCCCTCCTCTAGGGACCACCCAACACATGGCCCAGCCTGACAACATGACAACTCAGATCCAGCTGTCATAACAAATGAGTTTGATACCTCTGGCATAGACTATTGCTCTGGACTGCAGCTGTATGTTAGTTTTAAGCAAAGTACCATCACCAGTGTTCCCTCTAAGCTGAGTTAGTGTGAGCTAGCTCACAGTTTTTTAGCTTCCAGCTCACACATTTTTGTATTAGCTCAGGAAGGATAGCTCCAGAGCAAACTAATTTATGCAACAGCCAAATCACTCGCTCACAACTTTAATGCCAGTAGCTCACAAAGTAGAATTTTTGCTCACAAGACTCCACAGCTTAGAGGGAACATTGACCATCACAAAAGATTTTTTGGTTGATCATATTCTATTAATGCTGGTCTCAATCTGATATTATCATGTTTCGATCTGTATGGATTTTGTTAGACCAGGGCTGTTAAACATAAGGCCTGGGGGGCAGAACCGACCTGTCCAGGGCTCTTATCTTATGTGACCCGCGAGCAACTAGTTCAAGGGAGGGAACAGGAGACTGCTGGCAGGGCGTGGGTGGAGCCACTCGGATTGTGGCTTCAGCATGGGAGAACAACCTTGTCTGCAACAGTCAAGCAGCACAGGAGCATCTGCTCAGTGCTGCTCTGCTGGCTTGCCAGTCCGTCCATATGGGTTTTCCTTTGCACACACACACCCAGCCCATGAGGCCTTGCAGTGAAGACACACCAACTCTGAGCTTACCAGCTGCTGTCCTTTATACAGTTGATGTCTGGTACCTGGCATTACTTTTTATGGCACACATTGCCTGACCCAACACAGTGATATTTAAATCAGATCCAGCCCTCATAACAAATCAGTTCCACACCTCTGTGTTAGACTCCTTGATTCTCCACTAAGAAAAAATAGGGTGAGGGGGAGTATTAAAAAGATATTATAATTATCCATAGTCTTAAAGATTGTCAATTACTAGACTGAGCATCTGCCTGTCTCTTTTCAATGACAAGCAATCAACATTATCAAGCAAGATAGGGGGAGAAGCAGATGCAAGACAAGACTCTTGATGGGACTTACAACTGGTTTTCCCAAGAATCTGAAAGTAGGGCAACATTTGTCCTGTTGTCTAAAAACACTTGATAAGAATTTCAAGTTTTCCAATCACATCCTGTAGAGACACGTCTAATAAAATATATCTATCATCAAGGCTCTCAAGTAACTCAAAATCAGCAAGATCTATAGACATCCATCCTCCACGTCCATTTGTCTGTAACAAATTCCAGAGGGTTCTTGTATCTTTTTATGGCTGCCAGAACATCACATGTGCATTTGCAAACATCAAGGGGAGGCCTATTTGGGAGCACAGTATCACTTCCTACAAAGTACCAGCAACAAATGAACCAATGAAGCTGCCTTAAGAGAGCATTGGCCTAGTAAGGTCAATATTGTCTACACTAACTGGTTCTCCATGGTGTCAGGTGATAAAGTTGCCAAGTAGCCTGGAAAAAAAGTCCTGTTCCTTTAGTAGAACCTTAATGGCATGTTATTTACCAGGTAGTATTGTTTACCTCCATACCATTAAAAGCTTTAACTACCCACTTCCATACATTAAGTCTCTATTCAAAGGACCGGACTCCCCCCACCCCACCCCGGCCAATCAATAACCCTACGTAGAGATTTTCCACATAATTTCCCATGTGATCCTTTTAAATGGAGATGCCAGGGACTAAACTAGGGAGAAAATTTTGAGTGCAGGATTTTCCCAGACCAGCTACCTTTCTACACAGGTTTTCCGCTCTGGGTTCGATAATGATGGAAGTAAAGCTCCTTTGCTGTGAAGTTTTGGGAAAGGTCACAGCGAAGTCTGGATGGCTGCTGCAGTGTGGGTGAGGAAGTCCAGATTTTAACAGTCTGCCCACATTTTCCCTTCCCCAGTCACAGTAGCAACCATTCTCCCCACAGACACACACACACATACCCCAATGATGACGAGGAGGTAAGAAATGGCCACCTCAGGGACTGAAGGAACAAAAACCCAGAGGAATGGGACTTTCAAGGGGAAATGTTGTCATGTGGGACAGAACATCTGATTTCTCACTGTTCAGTTCATTGTTGCGGTCCTTAGACCAGTCATACAAAAAAGAAGTACACATTTACAAGATTCCAAAATTTTAAAATACATTAAAAAAAATTAAAAAGCAGTTTGTAATCTAATCTAATGTCTAACTACCATAACGACCATAAAATTTCCATAACCTGAGTATCGCCATACAGAAACTGTCTACTTGGTAGGAAATCTTGGGATTTCTATCAGATAGAATAAATTCAAATCTAGCTTTTTCAGAAAGGCCCAAAACTTTTTTAATCAACAGGGTGATGATCTCATTATGCGCCACCTTATAATACGGGCATATGAAAAACATGTGCTCTGTAGTCTCAGCCTCCCTCAATGGGCAGGTACGAAGCCTTTCTGTGAAAGGAATAATTTCTCACTGAATATTTAGTGTACCCCACATGAGCCCGAACAAGGGTTTGAGGAATCCTGTCTACTAACAAGCAGATGGGTCAGATCTTGATAAATTGCAGCCTGAGTCAGAAAATCAGAATTCAAACTATTTTGCAGAGGTCACCACCACCTCAGCCTAGTTGTTCAAAACTGATCTAGTACATGGCTTGCCAACTCAAGATTTAAAATGGACCAAAAACATTCTCTCATAATATATTTCAAAAACATGGTCCTCTTCAAGCAAGGCAGTAAAGGTACTTCTGTATTACTGGTATCGTACTTATTTCTTTGCTATTATTACTGGAGAATTTCTTCTACTTCCAGAGTTCACAAGAGACTTTATACCAGGTTTTCTCAAGCATCTTGTTAAAGGCATCCTGACTATGTTTGACAACAAATACATTCACTGAAGAATACATGACGTCTTTGATCTAGATACAGCTAAAAAAGATATATTTGCCTCTCATGGGGCTATCATGAAGGAGTACTAAAAACAGTGTTGCAATTATTGACTTACATGGCATTGCAGTCTGAGCAAACTAGGGCAAAAGGTCCATAGTTCACATATGCTGTATGAGTATGAATTCCTAACTATGATCTCCAGTATCTCTGGCTCGGGGATTCTCTGGTATAGTGCTGAAAGTAGATTGTGCGGCTGGCCAAGGTTCCCACATCAGTCCCCTCCTTCTCCTCATTAATGCAGCTCCTGGTCCAGATGTACAATTACTCAGTTAGCAGGACTAGGCAAGTCCTCAGAGAACTGAATTCAGAATCCAGTAACCCCACCCAGCAGGCAATTCTGAGCAAGAGCAGAAATTCTCAAACTTTGCCACAGAAGTCTTACCAAACAAGGAAACTAGTATATTGTGACCTATATGAACATTGTTAAGGCAAAATAACTAAAGTGGTAACACATTTTAGTCTAGGCATAACCTAAAATACCACTGCTAAATACATCACATATCAAGTCAGATTAATGGATGGGGGTCCTATGCCGAAATCACAGCCGCACCGTAACTACTGACTCCATAATGGTGAAAAATAGAAGGGGGAACTTTTCTAGCAGGGTCATTCAACTTGCTGTACTCACATCTAAGGGAATGTTGCTTATCAACCTACCTGGGCAATTTCTGTCCAGAAGCAAAAAGCTTCATAACTGAGCAAGGCACTTTCCACTGGGGAAGGAGTAAATCTGGGATCGAAAACTGAGGCTGCCCACTTTTAATTTACACCATTTTAACCATGTTTGTGTGTTTTAGGTGTGTGGGATTTTTTACTGTCACTGTAAATACTTTTGATAGGATTGTGATTGTACTTATCTTGTTGGTGTTTTAATATTACATGCAGCTTTTGTACATTTTAATGAAAAACACTTAAAAATATAAATTAATAAACTACACTTTCTCTTCTGCCAAATGGAAGTAGGGCCATTAGAAGAAACACAAGCTCACCCCTCTCCCCTGATCAATAATCTACTGCTCTGATTCTTCATTTCTCATGAACCCTGCTTAATATCTCATTTTTGTGATATTTTCTAAGACTAATTACATCTTCCCTTTTGACTAATCCACCTTTTTGACTCGTTCAGGTCCACAACTACAACTGAATTAGAAGAAACCATAACAATTCAAGCCAAAAAAAACATTTTAAAGCTACAAAGTAATTGAGAGCAAATCAGCAGAATTAAATTGGATAAAATGGAGAGTTGGGCAAGAACAAGGGACAAAAGCAATGAGACATCTATTTTAGGGCCCCCAAAGGTTGTCTAAAAGATCACCTTTAAAAGACGGGAAGGAAGGTCAATGAGTAAATGAGGGACCACCAAACGAATCAGGAAAGTTTTCACCCACTGACAGAAGACAGTGAGTGAAGGGGAGAGACAAATCCCTATCAGGAAAGAAGCATGGCAAATTTTCCTGAGAAATAAGTTCTGCAGTTGCAATGCCACAGCCAAAAGGCCATGCGCCAAACAGAGCAAGGCCTCTGAAGAAGTTCTGAACATGCAAAGTAGGCTTATATAGGCTTATATGGGAGTAAGCAGTCCGTTAACTATTCTTGCACCCAAGCTGTTTAGGGCATGAAATGTTAAAACCAGTTCTTTAAACTGAACCCAGAAAGGAGCCGGCTGCCAAAGAAGTTTACATACAACTGTATAGTATGATCCACTATGGCTAACCCTATTTGAATAACCTTATTGTTCCAGTCTTGTGCTGAAAGTGCAGCCACTGTATTTCGAACAGTTTAGTCTCCGTGTTAAGCTGTATCAGCCTTCAATATAGTTAGGTACCCTTAGCTGATTATTTGGCACAACCATTCAGTCTCAGTCCCATACCTTTATAAAGAGTGCTTACAAGATTCGAAAAGAAAAGAAAGGACACTTTGGAACTGTTAACAAAGCACCTCAAAGCATCTAGGCAGAGGAAAGCCTTTTGGAGACTTAGTGCCAAAGAATCCCATTACCACGTGACTGGAGCACAGCATATGAATTATATGTACTTAGGTGACTGGCATTCTTTAGCCATCACGAGTAACTAAGTGAGAGATTTGTCACAGGAATAATGAATGGAGAGCAAGCTTCTGCTTTCAGCTCGAACAAGGAAGTCCTACCAATTTTTCTTTTCTGTAAGGCACAATGTTAACGCTTCTGCCCTCCCTAGGCACTCCCATGATTCCATCTCAGGATTTAAAGAACAGCAGCTACTAGCCTTCAGTTCCATGACAGGACTGTGGAAGAGACCCTGAGAAAGCTACTATGGTATGTTCTCCACAGACCCAGGAACTAGAAAATCATGAAATAAATACATACATACTGTTGTGCCATCACTGTGCATGGGTTCTAAGCGCCTTGCTCCTATGTCAAAGTGCTCAATTATTAATTTAAGCTTTACAGTGTTAGATGGGATATGGACGGTGACAGAAATGTAAATCCATATAGGTTTTTCTTCAGCATTGAAGGCACTCATCCTGCACATGCTATCCCCAAGGCCTGCATACCTTCAAGCAAGCAGGAACCAGTTCCCTCCTCAAAATGACAGAAGGGTTAGCACCGACATAACCACATGACAAAGTTCCAATACAACATGCCTCCTTTGGGGAAGAATTTCTGGTTTCTATCAGCACAAATCACCACACCACAAATGGTGAAAGTTGCCACAGATCAATGTATGTAAAGTCCCTTCCTGAGAGCCAGTTTGGTGTAGTGGTTAAGTGCGCAGACTCTAATCTGGGAGAACCAGGCTTGATTTCCCACTCCTCCACTTGCACCTGGCTGGATGACCTTGGGCAAGCCATAGCTTTGATAAGAGCTGTTCTTAAAAAAGAGCAGTTTCTGTCAAGAGCTCTCTCAGCCCCACTTACCTCACAGGGTGTCTGTTGTGGGGAGGGGAAGGGAATGTAAGCTGCTCTGAGACACCTTTGGGTAGTGAAGGGCGGCGTATAAATCCAATCTCTTCTTCTCTTCTT
Organism: Gekko japonicus; assembly: GCF_001447785.1. Taxonomy (NCBI): domain Eukaryota; kingdom Metazoa; phylum Chordata; class Lepidosauria; order Squamata; family Gekkonidae; genus Gekko; species Gekko japonicus. The sequence goes on along the minus strand of NW_015159729.1, from coordinate 836,207 downwards.
CTAAAAGAGTATTTGTCACCATTCTCAGCTGATAAGGGGCCCCTTCAGTAACTAAGACATTTCTCAGCAATAGCATACAATCATTTCTGAAGATAAGCAAAGCCGTAGTTCATCTTCACAAGCGTACCTAGCTAACATAACATCTTGTGACAGTTTACATAAGGAACTGCAGGACTGAACAGAAGAAACTAAACATACCCACAATGGAGTACAAGTAATACCAGAATGCACATTTGTTGTACATTTTGATTTTATAGTAAAAAAAAAAAAGCACTTAAAATGCACTATTTCTTCCTGTGGATTTCTGATGCGGCCTCCATTGTCAGAAAATTAAAACTACTGTGATGATGCTACAGCTTGTGCATGTACACACGGAACAGTCTCCTTCCTTGGTACGACAAGTCATATATCTACTATTCCAGATACGGCACAAAACCCACAGCTTTCTTCCCCAGTATTTAAGAAACTACACAAAAGGGACCAGCGGAATTAAGATTAACAGCGTAGACATTTTCATATCGTGTGATTCGGTGGAGTGAAGAATATTGCCTTTGAGAGAGTCTTTTCATTTGAATGGAGTAATTAGACACTAAATTAATTGAAATGTTTTATCAACACATTTAATATCTTGGTCCCTTCTTTAAAAGCTTTGGAGCATTTGGGGAACAAAGCAAATCCATTTTAAAGGACTCGCTTGCCATCTTCATCCTCCCCCTCCCTCCTCCAATCCAGCAACTTTTAAAAACTAGTTACAATTTTACCAAGTGTAACATCCCCTTTGCACAAATAAAACATTATCAGAACAACTGTACTATGTCTTGTTCCATAAACAGAAACCACATAACAGCATTTAAGGGGCGGGGGAGTACTTTACAGCCCCAGTAGACAAATAAATCCCGGGACTTAGTGTGCTCTCCTAGCTCTATGCTGCCATTAATTATGTGACTTGACTTGTTTTAAGGTACACACAACGAGATCATATTAAACTCCTGACCCACTTACACAATGATCCATTTTATGTATATGGACCTCAAGAACACAGCTCCAATCAATGCACAGCGTTCAAGAGATTCCATATTTATTTTCTAGAAGCAGGGTTTTCTTAGTGAAAAATTATGATCTTGGCCCTAATCTATACCTAGAAAGAATGGCCAGTTTCAGCTACTTTGTACAGTGCAAAGAACATACACAAGGCACATATAATTATTACTAACCGGGGGTGGAAAGTGCTGTCAAGTCACAGCTGACATGGCAATGCCATGGGATTTTCAAGACAAGAGACAAACATTGCCTGCATCTGTGTAGCAACCCTGGACTTCCTTGGAGTAAGAGGAGGAGGAGGAGGAGAAGGAGGAAGAAATTGGATTTATACCCTGCCCTTCACTCGGAGTCTCAGAGCAGCTTACAAACTCCTTTCCCTTCCCCTCCCCACAACAGACACCCTTTGAGGTAGGTGGGGCTGAGAGAGCTCTGAGAGAACTGTCCTTGAGAAAACAGTTCTGACAGAACTATGGCTTGCCCAAGGTCATCCAGCAGCTGCAAGTGGAGGCGTGGGGAATCAAACCCAGTTCTCCCAAGGCTTGATCCTGCCTAGCTTCCAAGACCTGATGAGACTGGGCAAGCGGGGGGGGGTCCAGGCCAGGTTGTATTACTGGCACTAAACTGTTTATGAAATTGGGTAGTATTTCAACCCTTTGAATTCATTCTTGCCAACGTAATCCAAACTATTTTACAGACCAATTCTAAATATGTTGGTAAACTTGGGATACAAATAAAAATATAGGAATGATTTAAAAATGAGAACCAAGTTTTTCTACTGATCCTGAACACCAATGATGTAAGGCGGAAAATTTTCCTGGAAATCTTCCAATGCAATATTTTTCTTTGGAAATTTTTCTGCCCCACATGTGTAATTAATTTGTTTATCTAAATTCTGCAAATATACTTTAAGTATATTTGAATCAAGACAATTTTCCAATTCAAATATTCCTGGAAAGTGCACCATCAGTGCCAAACACGTTTAATTTTTCAGCCACGGCTATCCACCATATCCCTGTGTGTACATTAAGTGCCATCAAGTCACTTCTGACTTATGGCGACCCTATGAATAAATGTCCTCCAAAATGTCCTGCCGTTAACTGCCTTGGTCAGATCTTGCAAATTGAAGGCTGTGGCTTCCTTGACAGAGTCAATCCATCTGTTGTTGGTCGTCTTCTTTTCCTGCTGCTTTCAACTTTTCTTAGCATTGCTATCTTTTCCAGTGACTCTTGCCTTCTCCTAATGTGGCCAAAGTATAATAGCTTCAGTTTAGTCATTTTAGCTTCTAGGGAGAGTTCAGGTTTCATTTGACCTAGAACCCACTTATTTGTCTTTTTGGTCGTCCATGATATCTGTAAAACTCCACCACCACCTTTCAAAGGAATCTACCTTCTCCCTGCCAGCTTTCTTCATTGTACAACTTTTACCCCCATATGGAGTAATGGAGAATACTATGGCATGAATTAACTTGATCTTAGTCAGCAGCAGCATATCCTTACACTTAAGAATCTTTTCTCCTTCATGACTGCCCTTTCCAGTTTCAATCTCCCTCTGATTCCTTGGTTGCAGTCTCCCTTTTGGCTGATGATGGAGCCAAGAAACAGAAAATCTTGAGCCATACACATCACTAGAAGAAGGCATTCTTGATCCCAGTCAGGGTACATAAATACACATAACACTGGGGTGCAAAAGTGAAAATGGAGCCTGCCTTCAGGTCAGAGTTTTGAGTAAATAAGAAAAATAGCCTCATACTACTGAAACTGCAGGCTGTGGAAGGTCGGTAGTTCAGCAGTGCGAGACCCGGGTGCCGCATGACGGAGGGAGCTCCCGTCTCTCGTTCCAGCTCCTGCCAACCTAGCAGTACGAAAGCAAGAAATTGCAAGTAGATAAATAGGTACCGCTTCAGTGGGAAGGTAACAGCGTTCCGTGCGCCTTGGTGTTTAGTCATGCCAGCCACATGACCACGGAAACATCTTCGGACAGCGCTGGCTCTTCGGCTTTGAAACGGAGATGAGCACCGCAACCCTAGAGTCGGACTCGACTGGCTTTCGAGCAAAGGAACCTTTACGTTTACCTTTACTGTAACCAAAGTTCCTTGGGAAATCTTTAGTCTGCATAAATTATTTGTACCATGGTCCTGGGCACAACTGGAAGTTCAACAGCAACTAATGCAACTTTCTTACAACTAATACTGTTGTGTTAAAATCTGTGTTGTTTGGTTCTTTTGCCTAACCCTCCCTCCTGTCAACCACTCTGTCACAAGAACCTGTAAGAATTAAACTAGAGACCTTTACTTGAGGATTTCCTTCATTAGGCTCATAAAATTAATTTCAAATCACCATGTTGGATTTTGTAGGCTGCAGAAAACACAAAATGGATCAGAGGGGAGGATAAGAAAATAATTCATACATTTCTCCAGCAGTGAACTCAGGATACAAACGGAATCCAGGCATTTCACCAGTCCATATGGAAGATGTATAAACAACCTCTTAAAACATGTTATATAAGCACACCTCTTCCCTTCCACTTTCTCTAATACTCAAACCATCTCTGCTACCTTGTATTTAAGATACACACTCTTCTCTGCCCATTAGTTCTTACCTGACTTGGCTACTAATAAATATATTCAGCTCTTGTTTCAACAACAGGTTAACTATGCAAGGTCCTGGTCACACGGGCCAGAAAAAGCAGGGGGGGGGAAGCGTGGCTGTTTGCCCCGGAGCACAATAATGCGCGGCCGCCCGATCACACGTCCCATCAAGGTCCCGTGGTTAGGGGGTGAGGTGCCGATCACACAGCTCTCCAGCAGCGCGGCAAGGAAGCGGCGCGGCACGATCACAGCAGCAATCGCTAGGCGCCGCTCCCATGGCAAACGGGTGGTCATTTTACCACAGTTCGTGCGCATGCGCCGTTGGGCGCTTTTGCGCATCCTGCAAAGACTTGGGGGGGAACCCTTGTCTGCGAAGGAACATCGACGGGCGCCGGTTGCCATGGGAGTCCACCGGAAACACGATCAGATGCCCGCCCTTGCCCCGTGGTGTCCGGAAACCAGTACCTCGTAGGTACTAGTTTTTTAGTCCGCATCTTCAGTGGGATGCCACGGAATAGCCACGGGAGCACTACACTTCCCAGATGTTGCGGTATGATCATGCCCGGAAAAGCCACCTCTTATCCGTAACTTTAGCGCGGCAAATGCTCCGTGTGACCGGGGCCCAAGATAGCTATTTGTTCCAGCCCATCTGCAGCCCCTGAGTAGTCTGAATCAATTACCATTTCCTGTTCTCACTCTAAGGACTAACTGCAGAGCCAGCTTGGGACCATGTCACACACAGTACACGGAGTTACCCAGGGCCTGGTTGCAATCGTATGATTAGCCTGATCTACACATCCAACAGAATGTTGTTGTAGACAGGACCAAACCACTTCACATCAGAGGCTGGAGTTGCATTTCTGAATCCTCTCCTACGTAAAAAAAATTCTAGCTACAAAAAAGTAGCATTCTTTGTAGTTCTAATTTTCTATTTGCAGGGGGGATAAATAGCAGAATATTCAAATATATGCCCCCCCCAGTCTGTAGTAGTACAGACCAGGCCTTAGTATCATGAGTACCCATGAATTAGACTTTACCAGAAAGCCAAGAACCATTTACATTACATATTCTGTATTGTATTACTGAGTATATGTACTGGTGTACTACACAGAGATCATCTGCCTTTCATTAAAACAGTTAATGACAGCCTTAATGGTTATAAAGCCCCCCCCCCCAAGTTTACATTCCCAAGGAAAGGGGGAAAGAACTGACCTCAGAGAATAAAGCGGCAGATGAAATACTAATCACAAATAAATGTTACCCCAAAACCATTACTGTTTAAATCTCATTTTAAAACAATATTAATATTATAGTTGATGAAGCCTGAACATTATTTTTTCTCATTAATTAGCAGAGAAAATAGATAAGGGCATTGCTCAAAGGCCCCTGATAACTAAGAATCTAAAATAGAAACAAAAAAGTATGGTTCATGTAAGATTTTTGCAACAATTATTCCAAACTAATCAAAGTAGCATTTAGGCAAGAAGATATTAATAGGTCTGCAAGCTATTAACTGGTAGATTAATCAACTAAAACATTCATTGGATAGTCAGTGGGAGCCCAAATCTAATCAGTGAGGGCAAATTTTAAAACAATGCAGCTGTTTTATTGTTAACACTGTTTATTTTTCAGGTTATTTTTAATCTGTTGCATTGCTATGGAAGACAATGAAAATGAAACTATTAAAAATAACCTTTTCCTTTTAAAAATTGTTGCTTTAGTTTATTAAAATGTAAGTTACCCTGTTCATCCTACAAAGTCTCAAAGAGGCACCCATGATACATTTTTGACAATATTCAAATATATTGAATAATCAGAAGAATCTAACAAAAAGACTTAGTCCAATTGACAGTGTTTGCCATGAATCATTTTTTATAATCCCTCCAACAATCTTTGCAATCTTTCATTCATTTGTCTACAGGACATTCTGATCTAAGGTTGCAATGGGGAGATGTGGATGAGTGGTGGAGTACTAGCCTTACATGTCCATAGTCCAAGAAAGAATATAAGAGCAGCCCTGCTGGATCAGACCAGTGGTCCATCTAGTACAGTGTCTTTTACCACAGAGAGAACAACCAGTTGCCCTGCCAAAGAACAGGACATTGAAGCCAAAGTCTTCCCCCAAAGCTGCCTCCCAGCACTAGTATTCAGAGGCTGAATACAGAGGTTCCCTTTAGTCACCATGGTTAGTAACTATTGATAGACCCATCCTACATGAATTTAATTCCCCTTAAAGACTTCTGTGCTCATAGCCATCACTGTGCCCTGTAGTAGGGAATTCCACAATTTAATATGGGTTTGAGTAAAGATAGACTAATCATCTGACACTGTATCAGGCAGCTTCCTATGTCCATATTCTTATTTAGAAGAAACTCCCATTGAACAAAATAAGACTTACTTGCATGTAAACATGAATGAGACAGAAATGTAACACTTCTAATTTAAAGTAGGAGAAGCAACAACTTGAATGCCCCACAACAGGGCCACATCACATCTTATAGGAGAGAGGAGATTCCATTTATTATTATTCCATTTATTTCAGTGTCTCCCCTTATCTTCAAAACAGGCACATTTCAACAACCAGGACATCAGAGCACTCAAGTACTATCCAAGAACATCTTTCAACTTTTTCTTTTCAACTGAATGCTTAAGAGCTGTTCAATACAACAATATAACTAATACTATCAGAGTCTTTAAGCTGTCATAATCAACAGATTAAGTTCCTTGAAAGTGCCATATACACCAAGAAGAAACAGTTGCAAAAAATACTCCACAGAACACTCATGCAGTCTCTTAAGATAGTATCAGCTGCTACCAGTCACAATTCTGGGGTCAATGGACGAACCTTTTCACTACTGAAAAGAAATGTTGATGCCACAAATAATTCACCTGTATTCAAGCTCCCACCAGTGTTCCCTCTAAGCTGAGTTAGTGTGAGCTAGCTCACAGTTCTGTAGCCTCCGGCTCACACATTTTTGTCTTCACTCAGGAAGGATGGCTCCAGAGCAAACTAATTTATGCAGTAGCCAAATCGCTTGTTCACAACTTTAATGCCAGTAGCTCACAAAGTAGAATTTTTTCTCACAAGACTCCACAGCTTAGAGGGAACACTGGTTCCCATCCACAATAATTCTTTGTTTTCTGACAGTTTGTTTTTTTTAAAAGCCTTTGTTTGTAGAATGGAATATACTTCTCGACTGCAAGCCAGTCAAGACCAATTAATTGCATTTATACAGCTCCAGGTGGTGCATGGCTTTAAGCATCCTTTCATCATGCTAAATTATTGTTCTGCTTTTCCATATGTCTTCCCACCCAAACCAACATAGAAATCTCACACTTTTAACTCCAAAGAAACCAGAATGCCCAGTGATAGAGAAACATATGGTTAAAAGTGCCAGAGTTCAAGAGAAAACCTGAGGTAAACACCTCAGAAAGAGCAAGCTGGTACTACATAACTTTCAGGTAGGCAGTGATTTCTCAGCACCATAGCATTGAGACAACTAGTTAATGTTTCAAGAGTATCCTTTTGAGGGAAAACAAGCCCCCTGCCTTATGAGCACATGTCAGAATGAACAGGGCAAGATACTTGTTCTGCAGCCTCATTAAGTAATTTTAGACAGCTCTTGTCTCTTGGCTATCTATAATATAACAACCCTGATCTACCCCACAGAATGTGAAACATAGTAAAGTGCTTTTTTCTCACTGTTGTTGCTATCTATCATGACCTCCTTGTACATCATCCTAGATGCCAAACAGGGCTCACTAGAGTTTAGCCCCAGAACCCAGCAGCAGTGCTAAGGTTCATTCTTGAAATATGTAAAATAATGATAACAGCAAGGAAAAGAGAACACCAAGTAGTACAAGAGAAACCTGAGAGACTTTCAGGGGCGGGTTGGCCATTATAGTAACTGGGAAAAGTTGTGAGCATATTGATAGCAAGCCCAGCCACATAAAGAAAGCCAGTTTGGTGCAGTGGTTAAGTGTGCAGACTCTAATCTTGGAGAACCGGGTTTGATTCCCCACTCCTCCACTTGCAGCTGCTGGATGACCTTGGGCAAGCCATAGTTCTGTCAAAGCTGTTCTTGAAAGGGCAGTTCTCTCAGAGCTCTCTCAGCCTCACCTACCTCACAGGCAATGTTCCCTCTAAGCTGTGGAGTCTTGTGAGCAAAAATTCTCCTTTGTGAGCTACTGGCATTAAAGTTGTGAGCGAGTGATTTGGCTGCCGCATAAATTAGTTTGCTCTGCAGCCATCCTTCCTGAGCCAGGACAAAAATGTGTAAGCCGGAGGCTAAAAAACTCTGAGCTAGCTCACACTAACTCAGCTTAGAGGGAACACTGCTCACAGGGTGTCTGTTGTGGGGAGGGGAAGGGAAAGGAGTCTGTAAGCCACTCTGAGACACTCTGAGTGAAGGGTGGAGTATAAATCCAATCTCTTCTTCTAAAGCTGTGCAGAGGGTGCTGCTGCACAAAAGGCATGGTGATAGCTGCCAGCCCAGTTAAGATGTATGGAGGACACCACCAGGCAAGTGGCACAGTGGCTTCCACTGGGCCCAGGGAGTCCTCCTTTCTATGGTCAGTGCAGTGACCACCACTGAGCTCACCAAGTCTGCCCTCTATCGAGCCCCTTCAACCCAGAGCCATTTTGTCCGTCTGTCCCCCCAGTTCACCAGTGAAGACCTTAAATATTAACTCAATTATTCATCCGTTTATGAAAGTTATTTTGGAAATCTGTGTTCTCTCTCCAGACTCAGTGTAGGTGGTTCCAGTTTTTGAGCATGGAAAGAAACTCTTCCTTGCTCGTTAAGCAAATACTGAAGAGGCAAGACTTGAATCCCACAACTGCATTACGTGTGCTGAACAAAACACCCCAGTGAAAGCGGTTGACAGACAGCGTAGGGCACCCCATCCCACGCCAGGGTGTCGGCATACAGGCTCCCACGAAGCGCTGAAAGGAGGAGGGGCAGCGAGCCACTCTCTGCAACAGAAGCGGGCACGCAACAGAGCCCAGTTCCTCCCGCAGCTCACACATGCGCCTGGCCTCGAACGGCCTGGACGCGGGGAGGCGCCCGACGCAGCCAGCGCACTCACCGCACTGCGCTTCCTCCGCAGCAGAGCCGCTCGGAGCACCGCCAAGTCCCGCAACGCACACCCGGCCTGGCCAGCCATGGGAGACGCCATCTTCGCGCAATCACACGTGGGCGGCGGGGTGGGGCCGAAGCGGAGGCCCGCCTGGAGCCGGCCCAGGGGAAGGGCTCCAGCGTCGCCTGCACGGGGCGCGGAAAGCTCGAGGAGGCGGCCGCTGGGGGCTCTGCACGGCTTCGAAGCAAAAGCCAGGTGATCTCACGGGTGAGGAGGACCGACCGCAGCCACCCGAGAAAAGCCTCAGAAGCGCGCCAAGCATGTCTTGGGCGGCCTCCAGCAAAAGAATGTGCTGGCTTTTTCGGTGGATCTTGTCCTGCCGCCCGCCTGGTGTGCGTCCCGGACGGGCTGCAGACATGCTGCCCCTGAATGTTTTCTTGTAGTTTCTTGGAAGGGAGAACGCCGCTCCACCCCCCGGTTGCTGTGCCAGTCACGGCAGGGACTGGTGTGGCTCCAGCATGTTGCGGTGTGGTCGTAAGCGTGTATGCTGCGAAGTAAAGCCCCTTGAGTTTCGTGGGCTCTCCCCCCCCTTTTCCACATGTGTTTTGACAGTGCGGAAGTGGCCTCTGTTCTTCCCCTTGAGTGTCCTAAGACTTACACCTTAGGAAGCCTGCATCCACCGACCATTGTGCTATCCTAAGGCTAGAGCATTCCTTTCCCACTGGATGCGATGGAGCTTCCCAGGATTGTTTGTCGTGCAGGGACTGCGCGTGTGGTTGCACTGCAGCCTAGGTGTGTCTAACGGAGGTCAGCGCTGTTTCATCCTGAGCAACAGGTTGCGTAAGGAAGTGAGAGCGTTAAAACCTGCGCTGGTGTAAGGCACAATAGTTGAAAAGGGATTTTGGCTTAGAGAATATGTCCCAGGTCCATCCGGTCAGGTTATATCTGAAGAAGTGAGCAGTGCCGCACGAAAGGTCATGCCCTGCCGCAAATTCGGCTACCTTTCTAGTACTAGCCCAGTTTGATCCAGCAGGGCTTATCTTTAAATTAGTATCAGGCTGTACAGCTGCAGTCATATGTCTTCTTACTTGGAAGTAACTCCATTGGGATCTAAGGCCATTGGGGTTTGTTTGTAAATAAACATTCACTTATCTAAATATTTCTGCTCTCACCTTTCCTTGTGGCTTGAGTTGTTGATGAAAGTTTTATCAGAAATGCAGTGGTCACATTTCCTTTCTTATGCTTTAAAACTTGCTCTAGTAAGCTTAATGAGAGAGCCAGTTTGGTGTAGTGGTTAAGAGCATGGACTCTAATCTGGGAGAATAGAGTTTGATTCCCCACTCCTCCGCCATGCAGCTGCAGCTGGGTCAGTTGCAAGTTATTTCAGAGCTGTTCTCTCAAGGGCAGTTCTAGAGAGAGCTCTCTCAGCCCCACCTACCTTACAGGGTGTCTGTTGTGGAGAGGGGAAGGGAAAGGAGATTGTAAGATGCTCTGAGACTCCTTTGAGTAGTGAAGAGCAGGGTGTACATCTAATCTCCTCTTCTTAATTCAGGTGGGTAGCCATGTTGGTATGAAGCAGCAGAACAAAGTCTGGGTCCAGTGGCACCTTTAAGACCAACAAAGTTTTATTCATGCACGCAAAAGCTTATAACTTGAATAATACTTTGCTGGTCTGAAAGGTGCCACTGGACCCAGACTTAATAACCTTAATGCTAGTTTAGACTCTAGAAGGAAATGTTATTCAAAAAAGGGAACTTTAGAAACACATCTATGAACTCTGCTTTGGAAGATGGAGGTAGTGACATAGTAGCTATTTGTTTGTCCGTTCTGCAATCTGTCCAAGACCAAAGAGAGTATGGGGTACTCTGTGTGTGCATGTGTGAAAGAGAATATTGCCCTTAAATTGTAGACAATTTATGGCGACCCCATAGCGTTTTCAAGGCAAGAGGTGTTCAGAGGAGGTTTGTCGTTGCCATCCTCTGCATAGTGACCCTCCTGTTCCTTGGTGGTGTCCCATCCAGATACTATCCAAACTGACCCTGCTTAACTTCTGAGATCTGACTGTGACATCAGGCTTACTTGGGCCATCCAGGACAGGGCATGCATGGGATACTTTTGCCCCGAAGTAATTTTCAATGCCCCGAAGTAATTTTCAATTAAAAGGCATGTTCAGAAGACTGTAAAAAAAGGTTTCAGGCTATTGTGTAGTGGGTTGCCGCGTGGACAAACGACAAACAATGACGTAGTGCATAGCACGCTTTATTGGTACACAACAAGGATGGGGGACAAACGGCCGGCAGGCCAACTATATACACAACCAGGGGACACACCCCTGGGTCCCATTGGCGGGTTTGAATCTCCCGCCACAGTCCCATTGGTTCCCCCAGTGGAGGGACTAGGATCCTAGTCCCTATTGTTGTGCCGGACTGAAGCTCAGGGGTGTGCGCTGGCCTCTGGTGGCGGTCAGCGGACACAACAAATTCCATGCATATTTCTAGTGGTGAGTAGGTGCTGTTGAACTCTAGATGACGTCTAAATCAGTGTGCATAGACTATTGCTTTGGATTTCAGAATGTGGGTGTGTGTATTTGCTACATTGACTATGATGCCATTTTTTCCCCTTACCTGGCTTGTGTGCCTTTAGTTGCTCCATGTGGTGAAGAAATTCTACCGATAAAGCCTCTTTCCCATCATGGTCCTGATGGAATTTGTCTCTATCACCGTGAAGGGAAACCTATACCTGTTGAATTTTTGGCCGGTGTGCAAGTATTTAAAAATTCAGAACACAGGGAGGGGAAGAGAATCACCCTTTCCTAGCTAAAACAGGTCACTTTCTGACAGTAGAAATTACTAGTTCTATTTATAATGTAGGGTTACCTTCTTCGCACACGGTGGGGTTTTCCTCTGCATTGCAATCATCGCCACATAAGGAGGGGAGAATCCGTGTTTTCTGTTCTTGTGAAATATGTCCTAAGTGCTTATTTTGCCAGACTGCATGGGTTGATGCATGACTTTTTAAGTGAAGAAGGGTTTTTTTATAGCATGCATTCAAGACCTGTTAACACAAACTCCCTCTTAAAACTGCTTAATTTCCTATTCTATTGGTGACGAGTGAGGTGGTATTTTCCCACCCTTTCAGTACATAAGTAAAATGGGAATTCTTATCTAAGTTTATTTTTGTGGGCACAGGGAGTAGCAGTAATTCAGGATTAGTTCATATCAGTTGGTAGTCGTAAATAGGTGGCACTCATTTACAAAGTGTGCTAGCTTTTGCCATAGGTAAACTGTTGTGCAACTAAGGGTTCTACTCTAAAATTTGTTATTTAGATTGTAGCCTGAGTATGAATTATTCAGTGTCTGAACATAAGAACATAAGAGAAGCAATGTTGGATCAGGTCAGTGGCCCATCCAGTCCAACATTCTGTATCACACAGTGGCCAAAACCCAGGTACCATCAGGAGGTCCACCAGTGGGGCCAGAACTCCAGAAACCCTCCCACTGTTGCCCCCCAAACATCAAGAATATAGAGCATCACTGCTCCTGACATAGTGTTCCATCTATACCTTGTGGCTAATAGCCACTGATGGATCTCTGCTTCATATGTTTATCTCAGGGGTGGTCAAACTGTGGCTCAGGAGCCATACGCGGCTCTTTCACACACACATTGTGTGGCTCCCAGCAGGGCAGCTGGGGAAGTGAAGGGGAGGTATGCCTCTCCAGTCAGTCTTCCTTTCTCAGCCAGTGTTCCCCTTCCTGAGTAGGCTTGAGCAGGTGGAGGGAGCAGAGAAAGAAAGCAACTTTTAAATGTGTTCTCAAAGCCCTGCCCCCCATCGGCCGGCTTGGAGAAGCCAACTGTCTCTTTACATCCCTTCTCCAAGCCAAACTGGCTGGCGTAGGGACTTTGGGGGAGTGGAGAACACATTTAAAGTTGCTTTCTTTCCACCTTTCCTTCCCACCCCATTTCTTTCTTTATTTATTTCCACCTCTCTCTGTCTCTCTCTTTTCCCCTTCCTTCCTCTCTCTACCGATCTATTTGTTTTCTTTCCACCTCTTTCTTTCTTTTCACCTTTCTTTCTCTTTCTCCCTTCCTTTTTTCCTCTATCCTCCCCCTCCCTCATCTGTTTGCTTTCCTTGTTTCTCTCTCTCCCTCTCTCTTCCTTCCTCCGTCCCCTTCTGTTTGCTTTCTTTGTTTCTGTTTCTCTCTCCTTTCTTTCAACCTTTCTCTTTCTCTCTCTCTTCCTTCCTTCCATCCCCCTCCCTCACCATCTATTTGCTTTGTTTCTTTCTCTTTATCTCTCTCTCCCTTCCTTTCCCTCCCCATCTGTTTGCTTCCTTTGTTTCTCTCTCTCTCCCCCTCCCTCCCTCCTCCCCCTCCCCCCTAACTATTTGCTTTCTTTCCACCTTTCTTTTTTCCTCTCCCTATTCAGGGGCATTATGATACTGGCTAATTTGTTTTCAGTTCCCTTCCTAATAATCCCCAGCATCGCATTTGCCTTTTTTATTGCCATCACACACAGAGTTGACATATTCAGTGGGTTATCTACCACAACTCCAAAAACTCTCTTCTGGTTGGACTCTAACAGTTTGGACCCCATCAATGTGTATTTAAAGTTGGGATTTTTGGCTCCATTATTTTGTACTTGCTCACACTGAATGTCATTTGGCACATTGACGCCCACTCACCGAGCCTCGACAGATCACTCTGGAGCGCCTCATGCTCCTCCCTGGTTTTCACCACCCTGAACGACTTAGTGTCATTGGCAGATTTAGCCATCTCACTGATTACTCTCAACCAGTGTTCCCTCGGCTGAGTTAGTATGAGCTAGCTCACAGTTGTTTAGCCTCTGGCTCACACATTTTTGTCTTAGTTCAGGAAGGATGGCTCCAGGGCAAACTAATTCATGAAGTAGCCAAATCGCTGGCTCACAACTTTAATGCCAGGAGCTCACAAAGTAGAATTTTTGCTCACAGGACTCCACAGTTTAGAGGGAGCATTGCTCTCAACTCCAAATAATTAATGAACGAGTTAAAAAGCACCGGACCGAGTACTGAGCCCTGCACTACCCCCTTCCTTACCACCTTTGACTGTGAAAACTGTCCATTCATACTCACTCTCTGTTTCCTGTTAATTAACCAGTTTTTAATCCACAGGATTAGTGTACCTCCATTCTAATCCCCACCTGAAGTTGGTTTAGCAACAGCACAGCAAGATGAAAGATAGATGCTCAGGCACACCATTGGTTTTATTATGTATTTTTATTTTTGTTATTTGTAGTCCACCTTTCTCACTGGGACTCAAGGCACATTACACAGTGAGTCAATACAATTGACAGGGTGGGACGTTCAATAAACAATGAAATAGGATTGGGGTTGTAGAATCAACTAGAAATCTAAAAGGCAGAATTGAAGCAAAGTTTAAGTGTTAACATGACACATTGAATGGTGCAAGATTTGCCCAACTAATTTTGCGAATTATTTTGTACAGTGCTACCCTATTGCCTGCATAGAAAAGCCCTATTGAATCATTCAGTTTTGCATAGTTTGCAGAAAGGCAGGAGAGTGGGCCAGCCGTGATAGGGAGAACCTCTCCAAAGTTTGAGACTAAGGATTGAGATCCAGTTTGGTGTAGTGGTTAGGACCAATGTTCCCTCTAAACTGAGTTAGTGTGAGCCAGCTCACAGTTTTTTAGCCTCCGGCTCACACATTTTTGTCCTAGCTCAGGAAGGAGGGCTCCAGAGCAAACTAATTTATGCAGTAGCCAAACAGCTCGCTCACAACTTTAAAGCCAGTAGCTCACAGAGTAGAATTTTTGCTCACAAGACTCCACAGCTTAGAGGGAACACTGGTTAGGACCATGGACTCTAATCTGGGAGAACTGGGTTTGATTCCCCACTCCTCCACATGCAGCTGCTGGTGTGATCTTAGGTTAGTCATAAATTCTCTCAGAGCTGTTCTCTCAAGGGCAGTTCTCAAGAGAGCTCTATGGAGCTCCTATGGAGATGTAAGAAATTGAATGCAAGAGAGATGCCAGGAAATCTTTCTACTAAACCATTGGGATAGCGACTTAGATAACAGGAACAACGAAATAATTTCCTTAGTTCTTGCAACAGCATGCCTAACAATAGCTTCATGTTGGAAATCCCCATTGCCACCGACGTTACCGGCCTGGCATTAAAAAATATGGGATCAATTTGTGATGGTGAAAATATCAGACAGAGTACAAAGAGCACTGACACCACAGTCATCTAATTCCAAATTTGAATCAACCTGGTTCTCAATATTTTCCTACCTCACCGCACATGATATACTCCCTGCTAACTCACACTATCATAAATGATTACTAATGTGAAACGTTATTATGAAAGTTTGATGGGATAAGATAATATCTGCAATCCTGACTCCTTTAGATCTGAAAACTATAGAAGATTTCTCTATTAATTTGTTATAGTATTTATGATCTAGGTTTTAAGAGATACTGAATTGTACATATATGTTTATACATAGCTTTGGATATCAACACTGTGGTATATGTTGTTTTGAGAATATAAATAAATAAAATTATAAAAAAGAGAGAGAGAGAGCTCTCTCACCCCCACCCACCTCACAGGGTGTCTGTTGTGGGGAGGAGAATAGAAAAGAGATTGTAAGCCACTCTGAGATTCCTTCGGGTAGTGAAGGTTGGGGTATCAATCCAATCTCTTCTTCCTCTTGCACTGATACCCTTGATCCTATGGAGATGTCAGAAATTGAATGCAAGACCTCTGTCAGGTCCTGGAGTAACCACTCAGTACACAATAGTCCTTGAGCAGGTTTATTGGTAAGATATGGCTTCTGGTCAGGTGAACAACTTTGCCAGAACTAATGATCAATTGGCCAGGGATGGATATTGGGGAACAAGTTCCACCCATCAGGCATACATCACAGTCTTTCAGGCTACTACAGGTCATGAGAGAATATACGACCCACCTAGCTACATCTCAAGACTCCTGTCTCCCAAGACCACAGCTGGACCTGTAAACCATGTGGGGGTAGCTTCGGGAAAGCAGTGCCTCTACTCAACACCATACATTCGTTCTCACACTCACACACACCCCTTAGGAATGTCAGGGAGAACTGATAAGGCAATAAGTGGAGCCAGCAAATGTGCAAAGTGGGCAGGGGTTACAAAAGCAAAAGTGGGCCTTAGCAACGCAGGGCAGCAATACACAGTTATTGATCATGGTGCAAAGACAAGCAATCCCCAACAAACCTGACAACCTCCTCCATGTAAAGCACATGCTTTCTGGATTCAGCCCAATGGCTACAATACTAGAAAGCAGTAGGGTTCCCAACTGCTTGCGGAGATAATGCCCTGTCCCTTCAATAGTGGCTTAATGAGATGCTATTGACCAAATGACATTATTTAGCTCCATGCCATGTAATACTTCAGCTGCCCATTTCCTCTTATTAAGCCCCTGTTAAAGAGGTAAGCACTCTTCCTCCTTACTTTTTGGTGAGGGGTGTGTGTGTCCCTGGAAGTCATGTTGACTTCTGGTGACCCCTAGTGGGGCTTGGACATTTCAGAGAGGCAGTTTGCTATGCCTTCCCCTGCGTCCTGGCCCTGGTATTCGTTGGAGGTCTCCCTTCCAAGTACTTGCCAGGGCTGGCCCTGCTTAGCTTCTGAGATCTCCAGGTCAGGGCAGCCCTTCTCTGTTCCTTGAGGTTGTCAGCAACCCTCCGAGACACAAAGGAGCTGCCCAAGGGTCACCAAGCTGGTAGCTGTGAAGAGGAAGTGGAATGACCAGTCCCATCGATTCAAATAGAATTTACTTCCAAGCAAATACAGTTTAGGAGTGCAGCCTTCCATGTTATCTAGCCTGAATCCGAAAAGCCTTACTGGGCCTAGCAGAACTGCCTAAGTACACTGGAGGTATGATAATTATCTCGAGCCTGAATTCCTTCATTCCAAATAATTTAAGACTGTCATTTTGTGAACGGAGAGCAATTACTTCCTCCCCCACCACCTTTTCACTGTTTCCACACTGCCTCGTTTCTTTTTGTTCTGGTCAGTCCATGTTAATGCAGAAATAGCATGCTCATTTTCATATCTTTTATATAGATTATTTTCTGAACTCCCGTTTACGCCAGATGAATGTCATACCCAGCAACATGGGGGGGGGGGGTGCCCAGTAGTTCAAGAAATGTTGTTTATCATTAACCTTTTTATTTAAGCATAAAAACTATTTGACAAATACAAACTCATTATAACCAGCAGGGCTGTGTGGAGCTTTCAAAGGAAATAAATAAATAAGTTGCCCGAATGCCATCGGAGCACCTGCTGATACATGTCAAGAATAAAACAGCTATTACAGCAGTGAAGCAAAGAGCATTTGCCTGTGTTGTTTTTTTTTCCCCTGGGTAACTGTATTCTAATTTGGAATGAAAGAGACATGAGAGCAGATTTTGCCTTTGATTCCCAGTGTTACTGGTCCCATTGGCATAAATGGGAATTCTTCAGGCAAAAATGAGTAAGCCTGTCCTTCAGAATTTTGTTCCTCATCAGTAACATGACTGATGGGTTCTGAGATTAAATTGGTTACACCTTTGACTAAAGTTGCCAACTACCTGCAGAAAGACTGCTCTGTCCCTTTAATAGAGGCTTGATGAGATATTATTGATCAGGTGGCGTTATTTACCTCCGTACTATAAAGAGCTTCAGGTGCCCATTTCCACACATTAAAGGGACAGGGATATTTTTCCCCCCAGGGTGTTGGCAGCTCTACCTGCCAAACTGAAGCAGAATACAGTGGCATTTGAAAGCTAACAAAGCACTGCCGATAACGCTTGATCATATGTCAAGGGTTGTAATAGTATTAATGTAAAAATTGCTATGCAGTACTGCAATTGAAATCTTACCCAAAGGGTAAGATTATATCTTTCTACAATGCCAAAACCATGGCCATACAGCCCAAAAAATCTACAACTACTATATCTTTCTGTTTCCAAGAGGCATATTTACAATGCAATCCTAAACAGAGTTGGAGTCAGTGGGCTTAGAAGCATGTCGCTCTGTTTAGCACTGCAATCCAGTGTGATATAGTAGTTTCTGTTGGATTAGCACCTGAGACCCTGGATCAAATCTGCTCTCAGCCATGAATCTCATTTGAGACCTTGGACCAATCATTTTCTCTTTGTTAAACCTACCTCAAAGGGTTGTTAGTTGTCTATTTAAAAAATTGCCTGATCTTCAGAGCACTTATGCAGTCAGGACAGGGGAGCAAGAGAACCCAGGCTATATGAGAACATTAGTTCAGTAGCACTTTAAAGACTAACAAAATATGTGACAAAGTATGAGCTTTTGCGAGTCACCACTCACTTCTTCAGATACAGCAGTGACTCACAAAAGCTCCTACTCTGCCACATATTTTGTTAGTCTTGACTCTTGCTCTTTTCTGCTGCTACAGACAGCCTAACACAGCTACCCATCTTGATTTATAGGAACATGGATGTGCTAAAAGCCAATCGTTCTGTACTGCATGGTTAGTAAGGAATACAATGAACCTACCAAACAAATTGATGAACTATCAAAGTGGTCATCAAGAAATCAGGTCTCCATTCACAACCAGTGAACAGGATGAGAGCTGAACCAGTGGGTTTTGACCATTCCTCTGACAAACTGTTTCTTCTCATCAGGACAATTTGCACATATTCTTAAGTGTGCAAAAAGGTTCCTTATGCCATTCAAACAATTTACATTTCAGCTTCAATTGTACATCCTGTGCATGCTTACTCAGATGTAAATCCTACTTTGTTCCATGTATCTTACACCTAGGAGAGTGTATATAGGATTGCAATTTTCACATATTAGTCTGAAAGAGCGCAACTCCAGAATTCAAAGCCCCAGGACCTGCAATGAAATTGACCATGGCTTTTTTAGCCACTGTTTCAACACACTGGGGCAGTACTCTTACTGTGCAATGGTATGGAGACTGATTCCAGTCTAGATTCATTGACATTAATAGATTAGACAAACTCTGCATAGGATTGTACTATCTGTATATTGGTATTTTGGACAAGTGCAGTTCCCTGGGGAGGAATCTGAACTGAAATTGACCAAGGTTTTCTTGGCCAGGGAGGTCTGCCTCTGTTCAGAAGGTGCTGGATGAAAACAATTGGAATAGGTCTTGCAAGAGAAGGGGAGAAGAGGGAGGAGGAATGCTGCCAAATCCTAGTTGAAACCAAAAGAAAAGCATTTCAAGTAAAGTAAATTCAAACGTTGACTGTGGTTTTTCCAATATTCTCTACATTCCTGTACCAGCCAGCTTTGGTGAGATGTAATTTGGAGTCTAATATTCAGTTCCACATTCTATTATAAGTAGTCAGAAAGGATACAGAAATTAGAAAGCAAATCATATGAAGAAAGACTAAACGAAATATATGGGTTTAACTTAGAGAAAGGAAGAGCAGCAACAATTATCTACCCTGTTGAAGAAGAAAAAAGAGGCGATATCATTAAAAATAATAAAAGTACATTATCAAAGACAAAGTACATGACCAACAAGGATAACAGGCTTAATGGCACGTCTAGGCAAGATACATTTACCCTCCACACACACACACAGACACCCAGTTTAAGGAAGATTCTTGTGTAATCCAAATGCTTGCATTCTTTGTAAAACAACAACAACAACAACATGGTTTTCTTTGCATTATTTGGATAACAGCATCAGCTATAAAGTGAATCTGTGGAAAGAAGAATCTGTTAGCCATAGGAATACAACTGAGCAAACTAATACAATTTTTTTAAATGTACGGTGAAAGAAATGAGTACCCCTTATATAATTGTGTAATGATCAGACCTAGCCAACAGAACCTATGTTTTTACAGTGCTCTCTGTGATCTGGGGTGGAGTCCTAAACCACCCACCCAAATAGCCCAGGGAGTCCATGAGAAGGAGACAACTCACTCCAGCCAAGTAGTAGATAGGCATCCCCAGGGCAACGGGCTGGGAGGCAGGGGACAAACCTGTGGGGTGGGTGTGGCAGAAAGAGGGTGTGGCTGGCAGTGGTAGCTGTCAGAGGAGAAGGGGTAGTCTTAGGGCTAAGGTGCTGTTAGGCATAAGGTCCAGGGAGAGGGCTCCTGAGCATGGGGGACAGTTCCATTTATTGGGCTGGGTTCTTAAGGCAGTGATGAAGTGGAGTTGGAGGGAGTCAGAACCAGATGAGGAGGAAGAGCTACAGAAGGCTGCAGAACCTGCGGAGACCTGCTAGCCACCTTCGATTGCGGGGTGTGCAAAGATGGGTGTACAGAAGCCCTCATAAATGGAACTTCTGGCAAAGAAGTAGGATGCCTCGTTACTTGACCCCTCGTGGAGCCACACTCTCCTCCGACTCTACTGCCAGCCTCACCTTTGTATATGTCTCGACATGCCAGCCCTGCCCCAGTCACACTCTCCTTCTTCAAGGTCACCTGGTACCTCCTTGTTTAGGTGGCAGGTGAAAAGTTTTCTCCTTACCCAAGTTTCCACTGAGAGGTTTCATCCTTTTTAAAGCTGTTTTAGGGTCTGTTCATAGCCCGAGGATAAATTTTTGTTGTTACATTTCATTGTTGTGAACTGCTTTGAGCAGGACTGAAGAGGCAACATACACATTTTTCCGAACAAAGAAATAAGTTTGTCCCTATTGATATATGCAATACCATTTCATTTGAAAAGTGTTGGGTTCAAGCAAGGCTGCTTCCATTCAAAAAATGATTCCCCATTGTGTTCTTGTTTCCACTGTGTGTGCATGCAGAATCGCTCACAGCAGAACCCTCTGCACAGAGATATTTTCTGTGTTTCCCTTCATTTCCCCTTGTATTTTGCCGCTAGGGTGGTTTTTGCTGGCTTTTGTAAATAATAGTACATAAATCCCTATAGGACATACCTTCTATTGATTGAAAAACAGCAAAAAAATCTTATCGATGGTACTGGTGGGAATGGTGAACATGAAGAAATGGCATGGAAAAGAAGTGTCATTGGATGTGGGTAGGTAGGCTGGAGCTCTCTGCCCACATTGTGTCCAAACCCATTCTGTAAAGTAATCTTCCTGGAAAGATTTACCAAATCATATTTGAGAAAACACACTGTACAGCTGGGGGAAATCTCATAAGTGGATGATAGCTGATTTTTTTTTTACAGCTGCAGTTTGGAAGGAATGTGGTGCTAAAGGTCCATGTGGAAGCCACCTCAGCCTTCTATTGAAATTATAATTTTGCCATAAAGAAAATATCCCAATTAATTAAAAGTTTAAAGGTAAGAGCAGGAGTGCCAAACATATGCCCAGTGGGCTGGAACTGGCCCCTGCAGGGCTCCTATCTGGCCTGCGAGCAGCTGGCTCTCGTCTGCTTCCTACATCGCAGCTCACTTTTGCCCAGCTCTCTCCAATTCTGCTTTGCAAAAGAGAGAAAGAAAGCCAAGCTTCCCTCCCCTTGATTGGCTGAATGCTCCTCCTTCTCTTCCTCCTTCTTTGGGGAAGAAGGGAAGAGAAGAAAAAGAGCCAGAGGGAGAGAGAGCGAGATCCCCCTTTCCAGTTCTAACAGACAGGGGAGAAAGAAACCTAACAGCTGTTGCCCTGCAAGGCACCTATTGCGCTCTTATGAACTCAAAAGTAATAAAAACCTGGACTTTTCTAGTTGTGTGCAAAAGGGACTGAACGGTGAGGTGACTCCAAGTGATGCCAGTTATAGACACACAACCAAAAGAAGGAAGCCTTCCTGTGAGAAGATGTGCCTATGGTTCCTGTATGTCACCTACCCTCTTACCTGCAGTAAAATGAGCCAGTTCCCTATCCATGTATAGCACTGAAAGCCAGGCAGTTGCCATACCAGGAGAGAAGACCAGAGACAAAGGACTCAAACTCCATGAAGAGTTCTTCTTCCTTGCATGTAGGCAATGTTCACCTAGTTGAAATTACAGCCATAAGACAATCGGGGAATAATGGCTCTGGCCACATGAGTCATAATCCCTTCAGGTGCCACTGTCCAGTCCAGTTTCTATTAGGTCTCAACATTGTCCACCACCACCCTTAAACCCTTCCCCTCGACCCCCACTCTCAACCAGCATGGTTTTGGGGATGGACTAGCAGGAGGTGTGCCAAAGTAGGTGGCCAAGCCTATCCCACCCCTCAAGCCCCGTTACAAAAGAGGGCACCCAGCATCATCTGGCTCTCTTGCTTTCTCTCTTGACCCCCCCACTCGCTGCTGGCTCAGGACATGATCCCACCTCCCCTTTTGTCTCCCTTGTTTTTCCTGAGGCTTGCTCCATCTCACCAAGAACAGGTAAAGTATTGCCCCTCAACGAAACATCCTGCTAATGCAAATGTGCTATCCTCTTCTCTATATATTTCCTAGATGCTGTATAATTGTGCGTGTGCTTGTGTTGTTGTATGCTTGAAATACATTCAATAAACAAAACCATTCTATACCAAAGTCAGTCTCAGCATCTATTTTTGGTATGTCTTGGAGAAGCTGGACCCCTGTATACATAGGTGCTTGCTCCCTTATTTGCCTATTGACTTGCATGATCTCATACTTCCCCATAGTTATTAATAATTCAAGGCAATTTGGCTAACACAGCACAGCCCCAGAACCTGCAATATTAGTGGAAGGGAGCAAGAGTCCAGTAGCACCTTAATAACTAACAAAATTTGTGGCAGGGCACGAACTTTCATGAGTCACTGCCGACTTCTTCAGATACAGCTAGAATATGAGTCCATCTGTCCTTATATCTTGGAAAGTGAAGTGATTTCAGATGCCTCTATATATCACACCCAATCCAATCATGTGTGCCATTGCCATTCGGCAGCTGAAACCATCTTTATAAAGTTTATATCTCTGGTACCTCATGTTACATTTTATGGCACACATGGCCCAGCCCAACAAAGTGACATTTATGTCAGATCCAGCCCTCATAACACATGAGTTCAACACTTCTTGGTCAGAGAGGTTCTAACTCTAGTGCTAGTGGTAATATCTCAACTTGTTCAGTGTGTGCAAATATCAAGATTGTAGATGGGTACCAAGATGTTTTTTCTTTCCCCATACCTAACAATTATGAGCACAAATCATTGTATAAACAACAAGAGAAGCAGGATTTGGAAATCTCATTCCATGAGGATTGGAGGAAAAAATACCGGGCAAGTATCTGTCAGGGGTTTTCCTGTCGAATTGATTGTTGGAGATGAGGGCGGCAGTGGGTGGGATTAGGTGATCCATTGTACACCTTTCTGTGCAAGTGGCCTTTGACCGCTCTCTCAGGAGCCCTGCGGTGAAATCCTATCTTCGCAGAAGTCAGTGGCTCAAACTTCCACCTCCCTCAAGAGAGCCAAGATTTCATCCAGAGCGAACACTTAATAACACTCAAGAGAAAATAACAAGCTGAAAAGAAGCAGGAGTGAAATAACTGCTTTGTTATTTTTTTAAAAAGGAGATTTACAACTGGAGAGGAGAGAGCAGAGAGAGTCATCATAATCCCTCATTCTTTTGGTATCAGGCTCTGTGAATCTACAAAACACACACACACATATATAGGAAACCAGCACAGTAATTATGATTGAAATGAATTGGCTGCAAACAGTACAAGCGGCACATCAATTTACAAAAGAGATGTATTATCTTTAGCGAAGGGACTGCTATATAATGAAGCCAGGAGGGAGCTCCAGTCTATTGAGAGAGATTTGCTGCAAGACTCTCCGACACTTGGTTCCAGAAAGGTAGAACGCTCTATATTGTGGGGAGAGAGACAATTTTATTGAATTTCTGTCAGACACAATAGAGGGACTGTGGAGGTAAAAAGTGTTAAGATCTGAGCGGCAAGATCTAGTGGAGGAAAATGACTTCTCATCATTCGGGCCACTGATAAAATGTGACTATATCCCTTCAAAGACTTGTTAAGAAGCTGCTTTTAAAATATTATAGGCAATTGTCGAAGAAAAGGTCATCTAACAAAGACAAAGCAAGGAGTTTTCTGAAGGACAGCATGGAGAGGAAAGCTGCCACGTATGTCATCGGAAAATGGAAGAGTACATGAGAGAAGTTACACAGGAAATACATAAATGGAGTGGACTCCCAATATGTGTTTTTTTTTCTTTACCAAAAAAAGCAGCTTCAAAGGGGGTGATTGGAAGTGGAAGAGAAAGGGTGGAAGAGGACCTGTTCAACTCTTTTCCTCCCTGCTGTTTGTCTGTTCAAAATTGCTTTTTGATTGCTTTCTCATACATAGGGGGAAGACACATGCATCCTGTTGTAGCGGGTTTACATGTGAAAAACCATCGTATGGATGAATTCCCTCTGTGTGCCCTTTTCCACATGTACTGCCAGTTTCCCAGTCAATTAGTGCATAGTTAGTAGTGATGGTAGGCCATAGGCCAACATCCCTAGAAATCTCAGTGTGGGGCAAGGGCTGGAAATGATGTTGGGCTATGTGCCGGTGTCACATCTGGGTAAAAACCTAGATGTGACATCAGCACATTGACCAACATTCTGGAAACTCTGCGGTATTACTGCACAGTTTCTAAAATATCGGCTGACATCACGTCTGGGGGTTTTCCTGGATGTCAGACTGGCACATAGCCCAACATCATCTCTGCCCCACTGTTTCTCCCTCCATCCCAAGAGGCAATGGCAGATTAGAGGGCCTTCCCTGGGAGACTGCCCACCCAAAGCGGACGCTTGGCATGCCTAACAGAGATAATGCTCAAGACAGTAAACAGCCTGCCTGTGGGGAAACATCCCAAAGACAGGTGCTGGCGCTTGCATGCCACTATGCCTCAGCAGCTTTTTAAAAAGTCTTTGGACCTCATTGGTTGAGGGAGAGCTGTGCAGACATGTGACCAACAATTTGCCCTATGGAGTGACATCTCAAGGGGACTGTCAGAGATCCCCAGTCTTTAAAGAGGGATTGGTAAGCCAGTCTTCACTTCCCTGCTTACAATATCTTGTTAAACCTTGATAAATACAATTTTTTGTCATAAGCAATTTGTTCTCTCCAAAGAGGAACTGAAGAGGAGAGTCTGGCAGGCCCAGACTCTGAACACAAGGAGGAAAGCAGCTTCAGAAAGGTGAGTAGACCAATGCTGGGAAGAGAAAGCCTGTCCCCATGGTTCCTCTGCTCAGACTGGCAGCCTACTATGCCTGCTTTTGATTTTTTAAAAATTGGCAATAGTGCAGGCCTCCCCTGTGGAATATCTGGTTGGCCCCAACTCACAACTCATTGATTTCGGAGGGCAGTGGCGATACAGTTGCAGAGCTTTATGAATGACACTTCCATGCTAGACCCCTTCCAGTCCGGCTTCCACCCAGGCCATGGGACGGAGACAGCACTGGTTGCCCTCACAGACGACCTCTGGAGGCATCTGGATCAGGGCGGGACAGCGGTGCTATTGTTGTTGGACCTGTCGGCGGTGTTTAACACAGTCAGCCATCAGCTACTGATCAACCACCTTGCCGACATGGCTTGCCTTGCGATGGTTCATCTCCTTTCTCCACAGTCGGGGAGAAAGGGTGGCACTCAAGGATCAGATGTCCCAAAGGCACTCACTGATCTGCAGAGTGCCTCAAGGGGCAGTACTCTCCCCAATGTTATTCAACATCTACATGCACCCCCTTGCCCAGATTGCCTGGAGGCACGGGCTAGGATGTCACCAATAAGCGGATGACACCCAGCTATATCTGTTGTTGGGCAGCCACTCCAACTCTACCCTGGAAGATCTAGACCGAGCGCTACAGGACGTGGCTGATTGGCTTAGACTGAGCCGATTGAAATTGAATCCAATGAAGACGGAGGTCCTGTGCCTGAGTCAGAGCAGATTGGAGATAGGGATCCCACTACTGGCCTTCTGGTGCCAGTGCCGAGACTTAGGAGTTTGGGAGTGTTCCTGGATGCCTCCTTAATTATGGACGCCCAGGTAGCAGCCACTGCCAAGGCAGCCTTTTGCCATCTTCGGTTGATCAGGCAGTTGGTTTCCTTCCTCGAACACAATGATCTGGCAATAGTGATCCATGCAATGGTCACCTCGAGACTAGACTACTGCAATGCTCTCTACATGGGGCTGCCCTTGTTGCAACTCAGGAAGCTGCAGCTGGTGCAAAATGCGGCAGCCAGGCTGCCGATGGGTCTCCCTATGCAGGAGCACATCCAGCCTGTGCTAAAGGCATTTCACTGGCTGCCAATAGCATACCGGATTCGCTTCAAGGTGCTGGTTTTGACCTTTAAAGCCTTATATGGCCTGGGGTCTGCCTACCTGAGGGACCTGAGGTCAGTGTCTCAAAACTGTTTGGCCCTCCCTGGACCAAAGGATGCCAGACTGGCCTCTACCAGGGCCAGGGCTTTCTCAGTAGTGGCTCCACACTGGTGGAATGAGCTCCTGGAAGACATCAGGGCCCTGTGGGACCTTGTAAAGTTCCGCAGGGCCTGTAAAATGGAGCTCTTCCACCAGGCCTTCGATTAGGTGCCACTGCTAACAATAATAACTTAATTGTCAAGGCCCTCTATGTTAACACCAACAGCCTGTCATGCTGGACACTGACAGGGGCCATATTTTGAACCATCCTATCATGGCCTGGAATGTTACCACCACCAGCACTTTATCCTAATTTGTATTGTGATTTGTTATATCTATATGTTTTATGAAGCTGTATTGTATTAATAGGCATTTGTGTTTTAACATCTTTTTAATCCTTTTAATGTAAGCTGCCCTGAGCCTGCCTTGGCAGGGAGGGCGGGATAAAAATTGAATAAATAAATAAATAAATATGTACAAATGGCCTTCAGAAGCCTTTTCAGAATTACAGCTTCCAAAATCACACTGCAGATGTACCAACCAGTTTCCAGTGATCTGAATTTGCCTGTCTGGTTGGCTGGGAACCTCAGTGTGCAATCCATTCATTTTCAGATGTGGGAATGCCTCTTAGCAACCAGTCAATTGTGTGATGTGGTTTTGTGTGTGTGTTTTTTAAACAAACTCAAGGTGTGATGCCTGTCTTAGAATTTAGACAACCATTGTAGAGGAGAGTGCACTAATTTGATAATCACACACTTACATGACTGAGGGGAAAAAATACAGTGACACGAAATGAACCAAAATGTAAGATTCAGTTCTCATACTGTTCATTATCAAACGAATGGGTCAATATTTGAAGTGCCATGGATCTAAATTTCTCTTCTGCTGACATTTCATTGAATCTGCCAATTAGGCCGAGATTTAATTTTCAAAAGTTTGAAAGTCAGGGGATACTGACTGGCACAGTAATCCATCTGATCTATTGAAGGGCTTCCTATTCTTGCTACCACCAGATCCCCCCCGCCCACAGCAATAATGTAACAATGGCAATGTATAAGGAAAAGCCTTAGATGAAAAATAAAATGAATAAACAGTTTTTTCTTTTCTTTGGAGCTTTAAAAATTGTCGGAGCAGTGAGCAATGTATTTCATTTTTATTGTGTTTGATTGCGTGCCAATGCATGTATAATTACTGCAGGAGTATCTGGGAAGGTAGCAAAATGTCTGTGGGTTGGATCTAACCAGCTTTTCTGCTGTTGAGAAAAGGGGAAGAAAGAATAACCTTTTACTGGTTGGAAATAATATGACTGTGGTGGAAAGGCCAGCAGAAGAGAGAAAAACAGGTGGTGTCACTTGATTCCCCCTGATCCTGCAGCTCATTTTGCTCGCCATGTTTTTTGAGGGGTTTCAGGATAAATGTCAGGCTGCTTGAGGAAAGGAGAAGGCAGGAAAATGTTTGCTTTGCCAACACCTTCTGTGAACTCATCTGATGGATCCAGCTCACTTTGTGGCTGCAGATGTTCTGCTCCCATGCACTTGGCCATGGCCTGGGCTAAGCATTGTGATGCGGATATTTGTCTGCCTGCATGTGTGATTAGAATGGAGTGTGCCTTGTACGAAGAGCTCCTTTTTGGGAGCAGAGCAAAAGTGTCACTCTATGTATCTCATAAACGGATTTCCCCGGTTTTAAAACTGAGAAATTGAATGTAATGAATATTGCATAAACCATAAGTTAAATATATAAAAAGTTCTTTAACAATTCAAAAATCTCACTCTGTAACTCTATTGGAAAAGCATGGAAACTCCATGCAAATGTTCTCTACAAAACGGCACATTTCACTTGAAATTCCTCCAGGCTGCCTATAGGTCTAGTATCAGTCAGAGTTAGTAAAGGATGGATGCCTTTGCAAGTTTAACCTTGTTAAAAAAAGTTTACCAGACAAATCAGCATATGGTTTGGTTCTCTTAAGCTCTTGATGCATAAAAGGAAATGCTCAAAATATGTCCTTATTGTATTTTTATATTGTCGATCTGTATGTGAGGAATAATTCCTTCCCCCACCCCCTCATTGAAAAGCAAGGGAGATTAAAAATAAAAGTCATATGAAGAATGGGATTTCTTTTAAGAAACAACTGATGGACAATTCAGATTGCACTCAAAGTTCCAAGAGGAAAATGAAAAGTATAAACGAGAAGTTCTTTGAAAAGGTAGTGGAGATTCAATGTATAAAATTTAGATAATGTGCTCCTAATGTACCTTTCATTGAAGACGCCAGTCCCTGTTTTATTCAGCTATTTTAATGCTTCTTATTTGAGACTTTCCTTTTATTTTGACTGAATTTTATCTTCTTGGTGAAACTGCTTATAACGAATGCAAAGCTTCAGTCAGAGAATTGTGCGTTAGTTCCCTAAGGTTTGAAGAAATATGGGCTCTTAAATACACTTCTAAATATAGTTATTTACTAAATTTGTATCCCCCCTTTCAAGGTTAATTTTCAAAGCAGCTTACAACTTCGAAGAAAAATATATGCTGCAGCTGGATGCCTTTATGATGTTTAACATCCAGGAACTTTCTCAGGGGCTTTACTGTAAATTGAACTTGTATCTGGGTTACTGAATAATAAGTCACACTATATCTGCATTCCTCCACCAGTTCACTTTTCTGTGCCCTTGGTCATACTGATTGTCAGGACTTTTAAGATCTGGAGTTGTAGCCCTGGAGAGACTGGGAATGAACTATTGTGCAAATCTTGGGTCCCTGAGGCCCTTTTAATCTGGGGAGAGAGAAACAAAAGGCAATCCTGTTAGGTCTGGATCATAAACAGAACACTGTGTATAACAGCAAAGTTGCAAAATGCTAATGAGCACCACACTGTACCCAGATTGTAAATGTTCAGAAGATGTTCTGTGTAGCAATACATAATCCTTCCCAAGAATCTTTCTTCTAGTGGCCACCCGATCATTAGTCACTTGTGCTGGTACTTGGAAGCAAAGATGACTTCTTAGAGGGAAGAGGAAGATTCCTAAAAGAATTCCTAGTGCACTTGTCCATATCTTATCAATAGAAGTATGCAAATGTGTTCTACAAAATATGTTTTTTATGCAATCTGTAATGCTTTGCCAAGAGCAAATCTTACTAAAATAATGCTTGACCATTTTTTTTAAGGCTACAATGATGGACCCCTGCCATTTCCCTACTCTGAGTCAGATTTTACTGCCAAAATACTTTGGTTACCTACTGCAACTGAACAGCCCTTGGTAGTGTGTAAACAATAAAGGCTTTTGAAAGAATTTCTGTCCCACCCTATCCCACAAAATATAATTCAGCTTTTAGCCCGGCGCAAGGAACTTGTGGAAAAGCAGGAGCCCTCTTTATTTCCCTTTTTGAAATGGCACTGGGGATAGTTTAACAATAAAACAAAAGAACAAGTTTATTCAACAGGCAGGGGTTGGGATTGCTGAGGTAAAAGTTGTTGATAATACAGAATTCATTTATTTAGACAGGCAATATAATGTTATTAGAGCATATTTATTTACTTTATTCGACTTTTATCCCACCCTCCCCCGCATAGCAGGCTCAGGGCGGGTTACATCAAATTTAATAAAATACAGTATATACAATTAATATAATTAAAACACTAATAAAATACCACCATGGCCTTCATCCAGTGCCATTGTCATTGACACTAAAACCTCACAGATGCCAACTCTAATATGCAGTTCTGACCTGTTGAGTGGAGGCCCAGTAAAGAGAGAGGGATGTCCGTTGCCCTAATTAAATGCCTGGTGGAAGAGCTCCGTCTTGCAGGCCCTGTGGAACTGTAAAAGGTCCCACAGGGCCCTGATCTCATATGGGAGCTCATTCCACCAGGTAGGGGCAAGGGCTGAAAAGGCCCTGGCTATAGTCGAGGTGAGGCAGATGTCCCTGGGGCCGGGGACCATGAGAAGATGTTGATTGGCAGATCATAAAGCCCTTTGGGGCTCATAGAGGGAGAGGTGGTCTTGCAGATATGCAGGCCCCTGGCCGTAAAGGGCTTTAAAGGTAAGCACCAACACCTTGAAATGGATCTGGTACTCAATAGGCAGCCAGTACAGTTCGTGGAGCACCGGGCAGACGTGGGCCCGCACAGGCGGCAACATCAGTACCTGTGCTGCTGCGTTCTGCACCAGCTGAAGTTTCCAAAGCAGAATCAAGAGCAACCCCACATAGGGAGAATTGCAATAATCTAATCTGGAAGTGACCATTGCATGGGTCACTGTAACCAGATCCTGGGGAATGAGGTATGGGGCCAACTGCCTGATCTGTCTCAGATGGAAGAAGGCAGACCTGGCAGTGGCGGCAACCTGGGCCTCCATAGTTAGTGAGGCATCCAGGAATACCCCCAGGCTCTTCACCTTGGGCACCGGCACCAACAAGGTCCCGTCAAAGGTTGGAAGCCCGGTCCCCGATCCCAGTCCCCTGCAACCCAGGTACAAGACCTCCATCTTTGATGGATTCAATTTCAGTCTGCTCTGTTGTAACCAACCAGCAGACACGTCTTGTCATGCCCTGGCCAGATTTTCTGGGGCAGAGTCTGGGTGGCCATTCATCAGTAGATAGAGCTGGGTATCATCCGCATATTGGTGACAACCCAGCCCATACCTCCAGATAATCTGGGTGAGAGGGCGCATGTAGATATTAAACAGCATGGGGGAGAGAATCGACCCCTGTGGCACACCACATTTTAGCATGTGTCGCTGAGATAATTCCCCCCCATGTGTTACCCTCTGTCCCCGACCTTGGAGAAAGGAGGTCAGCCACTGCAAGGCAAGCCCCCTTATCCCCACATCGGTGAGGCAGTGGGTCAACAGATCATAGTCAACTGTATTGAACGCTGCCGACAGATCAAGAAGTATCAGCAGCACTGACTTCCAATTGGCGATGGTGGTCACTCTCCCCAGCTCGCGGGGAGGCGATTAGCACACCAGCGGCAAGGAGGGGTGCTGCCTCAAGCGGCACCCCCACGGAGCCCTTGTGATGGGTTTCAGGCCAGAGGGCTTTTGAGGGTTAGCCTCTTCGACAGCTTGATGCCGGAGAATAGAGGCTTCCCTCTGCCCTGACGGTCCTACCACTGAGTGACCATATGGTACAGGCTAATTCGACCGGGAAAAGCGCAGGAGATCGAGCAGAACAACAAATGAGAGAGCGAGGTCTGTGAAAGGACCAACAATGAACGTGAGTTCGAAGTAAATGAATTATTTTGACAAAACAAAG
The DNA here is from genome assembly GCF_001447785.1 of Gekko japonicus. Taxonomy (NCBI): domain Eukaryota; kingdom Metazoa; phylum Chordata; class Lepidosauria; order Squamata; family Gekkonidae; genus Gekko; species Gekko japonicus. Next base: position 804,952 of record NW_015159729.1, on the reverse strand, counting down.
TACCCCCCTATGGGAAAAGCGGAGCACAAGGAGGGACGCCTCTTGAGCGCAGAGACAGATCAATGCAGTGAAGGGGGTAGGGGGAAACAAACAGCGAGACTATATTGAGAGACTTACTTGAGTACTGATAGTGAAAAGATGAGTCTTTCGAGCCCTGACAAAGTGGTTTGAAATTGTAAACAAATTGTAAACATGGCAGCTTCCCGAGGAAAGTTTAAACCGAAACCAGGCAGCCAGAGTCCAAGACCGAAAGAGGGAGCAAACGTCATGAAGTTACTAGCGGATATGTTGAAGCCGGTAATGGAGCAACTCGGTGGTATTAACCAGCAACTGGCTACATTGAATAAAAACTTTGCTCAACAGCAGCGCCAGCTGGCAGAAACAGAGAAGAAAGTGGAGCAAGTTACTGAAAAAGTTACAGAAATGGACCCCGCAAATAAGAAAGTGAAGAAAAGAGTGACAGATGTGGAAACAACACAAAAACTTCAGGAAACTCGTTTGTTACAGCTTCAAATGGAAAAAGCTAATATGACTCTCAGATTTCAGGGATTGCCTGAAACTGAAAAAGAAGACTCTGGGTGAGATTATCGCTCCAGTAACAGGCTTATCAGCGGAGGAAATAATAAAAGACATGGAATCTGCCTATAGGGCATACTCCAATTATATAAAGAAAAATAGCCTGCCTGGAGAGATTGTGGTTAGATTTGTGAGAAGACAGACCAGAGATGCAATATTAAAGGCAACTTCGGTAAATCCACTGAAATCTGGGAATATAACCATCAGAACTTTAAAAGACATTCCATTTGAAATACGTCAAAAGAGGAAAAGCTACAAGGAGCTCATCTAATTTCTTCAAACCAATGGAATCCAGTATCGGTGGGTGATTCCTGAAAGTGTAGTTTTTAAAATCAACGATAAAAGAGAAAAGATTGACTCCATTTTTAACGCTAAAGAGTTTTTGAGATGTCAGCTGGGATCAGAGGAAGACCTGAAAGATGAAGAAACTAAATCAAGTGACTCTGCTACTTCTGGAACGGACGAGAGTTCTGTCGGCGAAGAGGGAGCGGAAGCAGTGAAAACTGTATATGACTTTAGAGACAGAAAACCAAAGTAAGGCCAGAAGGACTCTGTAAACCGCCCTTTGAAGCAAAGAAGATGCTCAAGAAGTTCTCTCTTAAAAATTAATTTACTAATATAGAAGTAAAACAAGAACTCTACAAGTACATTGTGTGACTAACACTTTTTTTACTAACATATAGCTTAACACAGAAATGATCTCCATCTCTTGGGTTTTTAGTTAGTGTGGGTATCTTTTCTTTATCCCTAGCTGTAGTCCCTCCCTATATTTTCCGTTGTTTCAGTAGTCTTATGAAAAATAATAAAATTTCCCCCTTGGGGGTTTCAAAAAAAAAGAAGAAGAAGTATCAGCAGCACTGTTCTGCCTCAATCCAGGTGTTATTTTCAGGTATTCTTAGTTCTTAGCAGTAAGAGGTCTTTTACTTAGTATATTAATTTCTTCAACAATGTTTCCTCAGAGTGTTTCCTATGGCAATTTAGATATCCTGGTGTTGGTCACTGTCTCTGTGAACCTAGCTCCTTTAGTTAAATTACAGTTTATTTCTATGTCCTGAGATGTCTAAAACTGTTTTCCCTTTACAACAGACTAGGGTCCTCCTCAGAGTTAAACCCTCTTTAACACTAGGCAGGAATTAATCTTCTTCTCCTGAGAAGAATTAACCCTGTTCCCCTTTTTTACTTGAAAGAGAGTTTCCACACACTACCACAATCACTCTTGCCAAAGCCCTCTCCAAGTTCTGGTGTCTGTGTAAAACAGACTTCAGCTTATACTGACCCTGAGACTCTGAATTCTTATATTGAACAAGGAATAAGGCCCATTGTGGAAATAAATACAATGAGCTCTAGAAAGAGGGTCTGGGTGGGTGCCCCGGCCTTGGACACTCAACATCAATTTGCTGTGACCTCAGCAGGGTATAATGACACAGAGCCCACCATTTTCTCCAGGGGAACTGATCTCTGACATCTGGAGAGCAGTTATACTTCTGAGTGAACTCCAGCCCTCACCTGGAGATTGAAAGGAAGGAAAACAACCGTAATGTATTGTGCCAGAAAAAAGTTCTTCACAAACTTATAAGTTCTTTTCCAATATCCAATTTACTAGGAGCAATTCAAGCACCATCAACACCACAATGGACCATACAGATCACATCTCGTTTCGTATATAAACTTTATCAAAGTGGGTAGCGTTGAAATTCCTATATAATTTTAATCCATTTGGCAAACACTCTAATCATATATCATAGTAACATTAATCCAATCCATTAGTGTGATGCAGATCTCACTCTTCCTTCTCACCACCTAGAGCTGGCAACCCTAGTCACAACTGGCCCCAATGAGTTCCTCACAAAGGCCGAAGAAGGCCTGGAAAGGGCCTCCTGCCTGTGCCTTTCATGGCCTGGTTGCCTAGTAAAAGCCACTCAGGGAAAAGTTAGCCCCACAGCAGGAGGAGAAGAGAATGGCTGGTGGCCCACCTCAGTAGTTAGCCAGCCACAGGAGAAGTGTCTTTGTCAGGAGAGACAGCTCTTTTGGTGGTTTATTCTGTCAGGGAAGAGTGTCAAGGCTGGCAGTGGTCTGGGGAGAAGATTGGACCCAGCACCCAGCCAATGGCACCCAAGTACTCTTGAGTAGCGGTTGATGGGCCAATGGCTGATGGAGTGCACAGCACAGCCAATGGGAGAGCCAGAAAGTGCCGACACATTGGGCTTTATATATATATAATATATATATGATTCCTCCTCAGGATAGAGATATAACACAGATAAGGCAAGGAGTCTTTTTCTTTCACTTAGTAGGTGAATCTGTCTGAATTTTCCTGTCAGACACACTGACTCCAAACTCTGTCAGAAACCAACTGACTGCCTTCAGAAGGGTTCTACCTGACAGAACTAGCTCCAGAATGGAACTCAAACTGACTCTCTCCCTCACCACACAGCTGATCATATATTTCCCTCAATAGGCATTGGCCAATTAGAGAAGAGGAGCAGCCTGTCACTCAAGTTCTCCATTCTAGGGAAAAGTTAAATCTTTACCTCCCAGGTCTCTGATTTAGACGCACTATGAAACTTGTTTTTAAAGTGCAGTCCATCACAGCTATCTATCTAGTATTTTCCGAGAATGAACAGAAATTGTCAAGGGAAGGGTGATTCCATATGGACTATGCTCAATGGCTGTTTGCTGATTTCATTAAACTTCAGAGGAGTCAACAGCTGGATAGGTCCTGACAATTCCAGTGCTATGCTGATTATTTTTGTTCTAAAAGCACAAACTATGGAGTCTATCTCTTATCTGAATTCAACACAGAGACACACATGTGCATGCATCCTTGTAAAATAGAATCTATAGAAATTAGGAAGGAAGTCTTAATTGGGGAGGGGCCGTGGCTTTAGTTGTAGAACATTGTCTTTACCTGTGGACAATCCCAGATTCCTGGCAGTGTAAGTGGAAAAGATCAGGTAGGAGGTGATGTGAAGGACTACTACCTGACACACGGGAGAGCTGCTGTCAGTCAAAGTAGACAATATTACCTTGATAGACCAATGGTCTTACCCAGTACAAGGTCGCTTCTTGTGTTTATGTGTTCATCTGTTCAAATCCGATTAATCCTGCAAAACTGAAATCCCAGTGGGCTGGATCCTATCAGTTATTTCATTTGATCTCACCCAATTCCCCTCCTTACTACAGCTCTCATCTCATGTGACTTTTGACCATGTAGATCCCATCATGCCAAGCATAGCCTTTTTGGTGGTCAAAGGAGACCCCACCTCCCATTTTCAGCAGCAGAAAAACAGGTTGGATACAACCCTGTGATTTCCCCTTTATTGACATAACGGAAAGACCGATTATTAACATAAGAACATAAGAGAAGCCAATGTTGAATCAGGCCAAAGGCCCATCCAGTCCAACACTCTGTCACACAGTGGCCAAAAAGACAAGGTGCCATCAGGAGGTCCATCAGTGGGGCCAGGACACTAGAAGCCCTCACACTGTCCCCCCCAAGCACCAAGAATACAGTGCATCACTTGCCTCAGAGTCCCTATCTGTACCTTGTGGCTAATAGCCACCGTTGGACCTCTGCTCCATATGCTTATCTAATTCCCTTTTGAAGCCGTTCATGCTTGAAGCCACCACCACTTCCTGTGGCAGTGAATTCCATGTGTTAATCACTCTTTGGGTGCATTCAGACGGGGCATTTGCAACGGCATAGGTGCCGGTTGGAATCAGTGTACTTACCGGCGTTCACATGGCAAACATCTGCCTTCCATCCCTAACAGTTGCAAAGAGCTTTACACCGTTGTATTCTGCCACTAGGTCCCCAAGTGGTGGTATCCTGAGTGCAACGGTTGTAATCGCTTTACCCCCGTCTGATCGCTCTCCAAAGTTGTAGAGCCACTTCCATTCGGAAGCCCGAGGCTTCTGATTTTCACCCGCCATTTTTTTTTTGTTAGGTTGACGATACACGCTTGGGCAAAGCTTCACCCCGACGTTTGTTTAAAAAAAAGAAAAGGTCCTTAGTTTAAGGTTTTGGAGGACTCCGAGACCTCAGGGAGGCCAGTTTGGTCTTTAAACTTTAAAGGTAAGTTCTTACCTTTAAACTTTAAATGTAAGATGGAGTGTTTTGCGCATGCGTGAAGATCGCCATTCTGTGGATGGCTGCCTATGCGCATGCTCAAACTGAGTTAAAAAAAAAAACGCCGACGCCCGCTGCATGTGAACGGGCATACAACGATGGGCTTCGCATACAGGAGGTAAGTGTGATCGCGTTTCAGCCGACATAAACTGCACCAGTTCCAACCGGTACAGTTTATGCCAGCTGAAACGCCCCGTCTAAACGCACCCTTTGGGTGAAGAAAATCTATATTATTTTATAGATTTAAAAACACACCTATTTAAATACTGTTGAATATCTAAGGAATTCACAGTGTATACAGGTGTTCTGGGAGAATTTGCTAGGCCTATTATTCACTTTGATTTACAGCAGAGTTACGCCCTTCAAACTTCATTGAATTCATTGGGCTTAGAAGGGTGTAACTGGGCTTATGACTGCATTGTTATTCTTGTTTTATTGTCACCTAGTGGCTCGCTGCATGCATAGCCCCTCCCCCCATTGATAAACAATAATGAACTGTAGGAATCGCTGAAGCAGCGGCAGCCACTTCAGTCTGAAGGGGGTCTCTTCAAGATAGGAATAATTTTTGCTCTTCAGCATCTTCCTCTGAGCATAGAAAGTAGCTGGGTAAGCACTGCCTTACATCAAAAAGCACATACCTGTTCGCACAGCACAGCGTACAGCTAGAAGATCTTTCAGCGCTATCCTTCAAAAGTCTTTCATTCCTTTTCAGACCAACGAGAGTGAGGAGCCACGGATCTTTTAAAGCAACCCACAGAAGCAGAGGAGGTAATAGATTGCACCCCATTTACAGAGAGGCGAGAGATCAAAGATTTAGATACATGTTTGAATTGACACATGCGAGATGGAAAAGATTATTTTAATGCTGGTTTCTGCAGCTTTTGTAGAATCAGTCTATGTAAAGACCAACTTTTAGGGACTTGGAAGCTATATGGTGCACATATTCTTTTTTGTGTCCTGTAAGACCTCTGTTCCAAATTAGTTTCTCTAGTTTTTCTAGTCACACCTCGAAAAAGATGGGGAAAGACTGACAAAACATGAAATCATCATTTTATTTCAGTCTGACGGTAACAGAAACCAACTGGCATCTCATCTCATGGACACAGGAACCCCTGATCTCTTCTTCCTCATGGTAATCCCTCCATGCCCAGTGTTGGAGCCACTGAGTTTTTAAGAGGCTAAACTCCTAGCTGTCTCCTCCCCTGGTCCTTTAGGGAGGGGAGGAAGGAAAGAGAGAAAGACCGTGAACCAGAGAGAGGGCAAAGTCCAAACTGCAAGTTGTCCCATGGCACCCTTAAGAGACCAGCAGTTTTATTCCAGTTATAAGCTTTTGTCCACACACACACACACTCTTCATCTCTGGGGTGGCTGCCGCCCTGCAGCATGGCTCTGTCAGTCCCATAGGAGAGATTAAAAAACAACTTCCCTTCCCTCCCTTGGCCATCTCTCCCCCCCCCCCCCCCCCCATGGCACCTTTAAGACCAACAAAGTTTTATTTCAGGCAGCTGAAAACTCCTTTGTAATAACATTCAGTTGGCTTTGAGCTGCTGTTTGTGGTTGCTTTTCCCTTGTCTTACAGTACAGAATTAAGGTTCCTGGGCCGGTTGCTGAGGGAAGGAATATCTCAGCTTTGGGCTTTATTGTTTGGCATATTAAACAGCCTTACTCTTAAGAGGCTAAACTCCTAGCAGAGTCACTCAAGGCGGAATGGTTACAGTTGAGGAACCAGACTAGGTTGCATCCACCCCCTTCAGAAAGCGATGGCCACATCAGCAGAAGAGGGCGGACAGTTCCAAAGGAGATGGGGGCAGAGGAATCTTCAAAGGGTAGCTACTGGCTGGCTGGCAGCAGTACTGGAAGGTGAGACTGGCAGAGGATCTATCGGCTAACTCTGGTTAGTACTGTGCAACTGAAGGCAATGGTGAACTACTTCTTATCATCTCATACCTTGAAAACCCTTTGATGCGACAATCCAAAACAAAACAACAACAACAATAGTTCTGGAAGACAGGACCCCCCCAGGCAGGATAGCACTCCATCAGCTACTAGGGAAGAGCAGACAAGAAGTACAAGTAGCACTATTCTTAATGATGCAATGGGATTAAAGTCAAAAGGAATTTCAGTTCAGTTGTTGATGTGAATGGATGCAAAAGAAAAGTCCATAGCTGTCTGACACATACAATAGGAACAGTGAACATGAGCAGTATGAATCAAGGTAAGCTCAAAATCATAAACCAAGAAATGGATGTTTAAATATTGCAATCCTGAGAGAGAGTGAACTAAAGTGGAGCACTATTCTTAATGATGCAACTGGATTACAGCCAAAAGAACATTTGGTTGTTAATGTGAATGGATGCAAAAGAAAAGTCCATAGCTGTCTGACACATACAATAGGAACAGTGAACATGAGCAGTATGAATCAAGGTAAGCTCAAAATCATAAACCAAGAAATGGATGTTTAAATATTGCAATCCTGAGAGAGAGTGAACTAAAGTGGACAGGATTAGGACATTTTCATTCAGAAAATTACCGAGTGTTTTACTGTGGAAATGACGAACAGAGAAGAAACAGAGCTGCTCTAAGAGTGAGGTAGCGCAAGCAAGCAAGCAGGGGCTATAATGCAGTCTGACTGAATAATAGCAATCAGACTTCATGGAAAGCCTATCAACATAACCATCATTTATGTTTACACCCCAAGTACAGATGCTGGAGAGATAGAAACTGAAAGCTTTTATGGAAGTATCCAGGAAGAAACTGATCACACATTTGAACAAGATGTGCTGATAAAAGACATTGGTGTGCCACAACATCTGCTTGTTTTGATGTGCAACCTATATACTGGACAAGAAGCTACCGTTAGGGCAGAATTTGGAGAAACAAAATGGTTTCAAATTGGCAAAGGTATCAGAGATGAATGTATTTTATCTCTCTATCTCTGTAAGAATGTGTCACTGGCAACCAAGATCAAGATAATTCATGCTGTAGTATTCCCCATTACTATGTTGGACAGTGAAGAAGGCTGATAGAAAGTTGGTTTATTTGAAATGTGGTGTTGGAGGATAATTTTATTAATACTACGGACTACCAAAAAGACAAATAAGTGGGTTCTAATTCTGTCAAATCAAATCAAAGCCTGAAACTCTCCATTGAAGCTAAAATACCAAACCGAGACTGTCATACTTTGATCACAATATGAGAAAGCAAGAGTCACTGGAAAAGACAATCATGCTAGGAAAAGTGAAGGCAGCAGGAAAAGAGGAAGACCCAACAGCAGATGGATTGACTCAATCAAGGAAGCCACGGCCCTCAGTTTGCAAGAGCTGAGCAAGGATGTTAACAAAAAGCCATTTTGGAAGACATTCATTCATAGGGTTGCCAGGAGTCAACCAGCTTAACACACACATGTATATGGCTTCAGGGTCTTCTTCCATCAGTTGTCCCCTTCATCTTTTCTCATTGCCTCAAACATGGGCAACAGTATTTACGCCAAAGTTAAACAATTTGCAGTGCCACCTTAAGCCGACTACCCTTCAAAGCCCATTGAATTCCATGCATTTAAGAAGGGTGCAAATCTGCTTAGGATAGAACTGTTAAAGTTCTATTGATTTCAGTGAGAGGGATTTAAGCACATGCTTAAGTCTCCCATTAAAACTAATGCAACTTCAAAACGTTGAACTTTGACTCATTCGTATATGAGCAAATTTGCATTCAGCTAATACCTTTGACCTAATTTCCAAAGGATGTACAGAATCCCCAGGAATGTGTGTGCCAGTTTTACATTCAACCATACAGTTTTGGGCATTTCCTATTCAAGAATTCTCCTCTCTCCAGTCCCTTTTTTTAAATGTAGAAAATTTACAACGCAGTTTATTACTCCATATAGGGGGTAGCTGGAAAGAAAATGACGGGGACCCTGGTGTGCATGTGCAATTGCCTGAAGACACATTGATCACCTGTTTGAACTGCAGCCAATTTTTTCCTTTTAGATTATACATTTTGGCTGACGAACTCCATATCTGGTTTGCAGTATCTATATCTGTCTGCATCTGCAACAACAGCAGAATAAATATAGGAGCAAATGGAGGTAATTAATTATATTTAGGAAGATCTGTGCATTTCCCTGTGATTGCAAATGTATGCTTCTGGGTACAGAATTCTGGGTGAATGCACCTTGCAAATAGTATATCATGCTGAACTAGGCATTCTGAGAATCTTAGCTGTTGTTGTTGGGGGACAAATAAAAGCTTTTGGTCTTCATTATCTTAATTTGGATATTGGCAGTATAGTTGAATACAGGGATTTCAGTGGCTAAGGGGAAGGGACTGTGCTTCATTGGTAGAGCATTTCTTTTCCATTCAGAAATTCCCAGAGTCAATCTGTGGCATCTCTGGTTAAAACGAACAGATAGTGGATGATCTGAAAGACCTCTGCCTGGGACCCTAGAGACTCGGAGTAGACAGTACTGACTGTTTACACCCCCTTCAATGCATGCTCCTTCCAACTTTGCATGCCATCACTCCCAATCCATAGAGGCTCCTCAGGCTTCAGAAATGGGGGGCAAGGCTACATCTGTTGCCTAGCAAGTCATTTTTTGTTGTTGTTGTTGTTGCATGCCCAAGCTAACATTCCCAATCTATTACCTGTGTCTTCCTTCCTCCCCAGCCTCATGTGGCTCTCTTCTTTTATTCGTGTTCCCATTTCCAGTCCCCACCCCCTGATCTGCCCCAGAACCAATCTTATCCCTGCTTCAATTAGCTCATTGCTCCCTACACCTGTTCCTGGTCCTGACTTGGCCAATCCCCCTGCTCCAGGTGGCCCTCCTTTGTCTTCTCAAAGGATTCTCTCATCTGCCTTAAGACAACTGTCGATTTTTTGGCACTGACTGATAATGTCATCAGTTCAGGCCAGGAAGCAACTTCATTTATCTGCTGCTGCTGAGGTCAGGCTCTTCCATGCACCCTCAGCAGGGAATCCATGGCTGTCTCTTGCCCCTGGCCTGGCCCCATCAGTGTCTCTTCTACTCAGCAAAGCAGTGCTCTGGCCTGGCTCTGTGCTCCACCAACTGGGTTTCAAACATCAGCAGCTGAGCCTGGGGCAGCTTGCCTGTTCATTGGCAAGATCAGTGCTGGATCCCAGGTCAACATTTTTGGGCCCACCTGCTCCTGCTCTTTCTCATCCTTACTGTATGCTGTTATTCTGCTCTCCTGACAGTCTAGCTCCAGTTTCTATGTCCTTCTGATTATTTCCCTAAGCCCAAACTGTCTTTGCTTTTAAAACTGACTCTTCAAAGTTATATAATTTGATACATCTAAGAGTCTTTGATCAAAATTTGACAAATAATTAACATATGGGATTCATGTTGTGGTTCTAGGCAGGGAAGACACAGATTTGAGGTCAGTAAGGTTTATATTCAAAAGTTGTTTAAACAGCTGCAAGGACTTCGGTCTGGTCCAGCAAGAAAATTCTTAAGTTCTTACACATGGATGGTGGATTTGTTTTGACAGCAGATACGCACAGCTTCATGTTATCTGTTATTTTATACGGCACACATTTATGTAATTTCCTGACAAGGAGAAAGCTGCCATGAATAATGTCATACCCACCCAAACCTTGTAGAGTTTGAGTCTGTGTTGAACTTGGATCTTTGGAAGTGGGTGGACAGTATATCATTCTGTTGAAATTACCAAGCTTGCCTACTCAGTCACTCAAAGGTGATGGTAAGATAGATAGATACCAGCTCTATTTTGAGACACTTCTATTGATTAACAACGATGTCATTTTTAGCAGGGAACTAATTTTTATTTGTATAAAGCCAGCCATTCCGATAATAATCCAGGAAGCCTCATTAATTACAACCTACAGTCAAGAATAAAGTGAGTCACAAGGAGCCAAGCAGCTGGTGCAGTATAAACACAGAGAGGTTTTAATTGTAACCTTCACGGTAGGAAAGACAAGAGCTAACGAGGGCAACTTAACTTCATTAAAATGCTTTTTTCCCCCATTGGACTTCTAGCTGGAATGTTTTCAAGTGTTCTGTCTTCCAAAAGGTAGATTGTTTTCTATAAATTATCAGTAAAGAGCCACATTGACCATTCTCTGTGACTATCCCTAGTGGGGGAGAAGAGGTATTTCTCACCCCACCAAAACCTTCAGTTATGTGGACATGGAACTTTATTCAAGCTGTTCAGTGCTATTTGTTCCCATAGCTCTTGCTGTTGCTGTTTTTCCTTGTCTCCTGTTTCTTCTTCTTTCCTGCATTAAACAAATTAGGAATCCCACCCAAGAACAAGGAGATACCATACAGTGAACAATGCTATATAGCCAGTCTGGGTCCCGGACACACGTGTCAGAAAACATGGGGGGGGGGGAGACGTGGCTATTTGTGCCATTGCATTTCAACCCGCTATTATGCGGTCAGACGCAATGGCAGCACACCGGGGTTTTGTCCATCAGCACGTGCTTCCAGTGTGCTTCAACGAGGATGGCCAGAGGGGATAGGCGTGCACCGGCGCAATCACATGAATCGAGTCTGTCTGCATCCCGTGGCAAACTATTTGCTAGTGGAGTTTGGCAGGTACTTGTTAACTGCGCATCTGCGGCTGGATGCCACGGGTTGGCCATAGGTGCGCTACGCTTGCCAGATGTTGCAGTGTGATCACACCCTAAAAATCCACCCAGCATTTGTGGCTCTCCTGCAGCAAACTCTGCATGTGATCAGAGCCCTGATTTGACTACTGCAGACAGTGAGATAAATGAACTAGTAGCCATTTTCCAAACAATGAAAATCACCAAAATGGAGGGAGCATTTTTTCTTTCCCACACAGCCAGAATGTGAAAGTAGTTTGGGCTCAATTCTATTTCAGCGGCCTTCTTGTTTTATTTATTTTTTGAATTCATATGCCTCTGAGGGCTTGGGGGAGGTGTTAGTTGGCAAACAGAATGTTCAGCTCGTAAGATCAGAAGCCTAGAAGATCTCTTCAGCATCAAGAAGCCTGTAATGGTCCGTTCCGGCCAGGCAGTGGCAGTGCGGTGCTGTGACCCGAAGAGTCCTGGAGAAAAAAGCTGACATCATCAAGCCAAGCCAAGTGGAAAATGCCATCTGGAACATGCCTGAGTCTACAACTGAGCAAAAAATCCCCATCGGTTGTGAATGTGTGTGATGTAAAGATTTATATATGTTGTCCTTCCTTACCCCTATGAATCATTGTTAGTCCCTTGTGAATGTGTAACTGTAAATCGCTCAGAGCCAGCACCAGCAGGATTGAGCGATTAATAAATTGAAAGATAAAGATTAATAAATTGAAATTGAAAGATAAAAATCCCATGCCATTCAGTTAAACAGGCAGGAACATAAATTCCTTCCCCCAGTTTTTATTTTTTATAGATTGAATCTGAAAATGTCTGTGTGGTTTGAAACTACTATACCCAGAACAAGCTCTCAAGTTAAACCCACACACTGAATTTGAGTAAAGAACCTGTGGGAATTTACAGAACAGTTCGGAACTCAGAACTTAAAATAATTCAGATGCATATGTTGATGGTGTTCCATCAGTTTTTTTTAAACCTAGGAGTAGCCAGAGATATGTACACTGATCAGTAGATTTATATGATAATATTGATACCAGTGATACCACACTCACCACACTCACAGCTAAGACTAGGACAATTGTGGAACTTTCTGGAAAATCACCATATTTCCCCAGCAAATGCTCTACTGAATGGGATTCCCCTGTAACTGCAGCATTTTTTTTTGTTTTTGCAGGGAGCTCATTGGGATCACTGTAAAACTGAGAAGCTACTGAATTCTCATCAATTTTTTTTTACAAGAAGGTAAATGCTGGTGAACTAAAATAGTAGTAAACTGTACCCTAATGCTGACTTCTGGTTTTGGCGACTTGCTGGTGGACGTGCGCCATCGAAGCTCCGATGAGAGTGGCCCATGATCATGCCAGACGGGAGGGGTCCTGGACAATTTTGGGTCCCCCCGAGAGCCCTTGGAGGGGGCACATAGCTCCGATGAGAGTGGCCCATGATCGTGCCAGACGGGAGGGGTCCTGGACAATTTCGGTCCCCCCGAGAGCCCTTGGAGGGGGCTCATAGCCTGGAGCACTAGGGGTGCCTCTCCTGAGGTGACAGCTGAAGAATTGAGGCTCCTCTTTGCCCCAACAGGACCCACCACCACGAGACCAGTCATGGTACCAAAGGTGCACACCAGAGCGAGTGCATAAGAGATCTGGCAATGGGAGATCTTCCCTACCTTCTGAAGTAAATCATGGAGTAAAGCATGAGTGGACACTCATTTTAACAAAGCAAGTGATCAGGCATAAAACCCCTAAGCCACCTTGAAGCCTCACATGTAGCAACGGGGGAGGAGTCAACCCTACCCTGGAAAGAATAGCCTATAAAAGGAAGAAAATGAGGGGCAAAGCGATGGCTTGGACGGGAGAATGATAATCTAGCTGAGTGGTGTGCAGATTAGTAAGAAACGTGCAATTTACAGATCTTCAGAGACTTTAAAGAACTTTTCCTTTTAATGTAAACATGTCACATTGGGCTGAAAAAATGGTGTCCAGGGTGAAACCTTCTTCAGGAACTACCAGTTCAACCACTCCAACCTCCAGACCAGAAGTAACCACAGACTTCCCCAAGATTATTGCTGCAGCACTGCGCCCTCTGCTGGATCAGATGACTAACCTCAACAACAACTTTGGTGCTCTTCAAAAGGAACTGAAGGAAACTAGCATAAAAACAGAGAAGACCGCTAAAACGTTGAAAAAGGTTGATGATAAGACAAATACGTTAAACCAATGACTGGAGGTAGTGGAAAAAGAGAAGACCTCAGAGAAACAACAGCTGTTACAACTGCAGATGGAAAAGTCATCATATGTCCTGAGATTTCAAGGGATCCCAGAAAGAAAGGAGAAAACCTGAAAGAGATCTTAAGCAAAGCTTTAGCTTCAGTGGCAGACTGTAAAGCGGATTCTTTACAAAGTAATATGGATATGGTATACCAAACCTATCCAGAATTTATTAAGAAAAACAAGCTTCCCGGTGAACTGTTTGTGAAATTCTCTAAAAGATCAACAAGAGATATGATAGTGAAAGCGACTAATAGGATAACCTTAAAAATCAAAGGAGAAGAAGCGAAAGTTTTAAAAGATGTTCCATTTGAGGTGAGAAAAAGGAGGAAGCAATATAGAAACCTGACATTATTTCTACACAAAAACTCCACTCCCTATGGATGGATAATCCCAGAAGGACTTATCTTCAACTTTAAAGAGAAAAAAGAAAAGATTGACTCTGTTACAAAAGCAAAAGCATTTTTGGAGCAGCACCAAAGTTCAGCAGAAGAAAAAGGGAAAGCAGAGGACAATAATGCTACAGAAGATAATAGCAAACATGGATTGAGAAGCAGTGGTAGTTCATCGAGTAGTTCTTCAGAAGGAACCCTGAATCAGAATTAGGAGCAGCACTCCTAAGCCTCTCAAAATCAACCTGGCCTTTGATAAAAACAAACGAAGTGGAAAGAAAGTCGATAAATAGCTTAACTCTGAATATATGGTTTCTTTTTTATTAATAATTGAAATACTAAGGTGCACTCACTATGCCTGATTATGCTTGTATTTGTTTGAATTAATAACATTAATAGCTAATCTCCATTTTTCTAAAAAGCTAAACAATAGGGAAACACCAAGGAACAGGTGTATAGATTGTTATATGATCCTTGCTAACTCTGTATTTTAGTTTAGAATATCCCTTACCTTTATCCTTTGTAGTGTGTAAAGATAAAAGCAATAAAAATGTTTTTAAAAACCCTGTACCCTAATGCTTATATGAGGGATGCACAGCTCAGACTGTAGGGGGCCATATGGGATCTTGACTGGAGTTAAATAGACTGTGCCTTGACAGCACCTGGCCATGCAAAATCACACCTGGCATCAGAACATGACAGCGCTGGGTTCCATTACAGCCCATGTACCTAGGGGGTACCTAGGTGTTTTTGCCCTGACCTGGATGGCCCAGGCTAGCCCAGTGTTGTCAAATCTTGGAAACTAAGCAAGGTGATTAATACTTGGATGGGAGACCACCAAAGGAAGTGCAAGGTTGCTACCCAGAACCACCTCTAAATGTCTCTTGCTATGAAAACACAATGGAGTTGCCATAAATTGGCCATGACTTGATGGCACTTTCTACCATCACCACCTATGGGGGGCGGGCAGAGAATGCCAGCCCTGGATTCAAAGGAGAAATTTCTGGTATTTACAGGCCCTGCGGAGAAATGTCCCTGTTGGATCCCAATTGCATTTGTTTGCAAGCACTGGAATGCAACAAATGCATTTTCTTGTATTTCCAACCCCCTGCCAATATAAGACATTTCTCCATCGCATTCAGGGGTTTGTACACATAAGCACTTGAGATCCAACAGAGAAATTTCCCATGCTGGGATCAGAACATTGCTTAGAGGTGGTGATCTGTATCCCCCCAAAGATCTCACTGCATCCCTGGAATGCAGTGAGAAGCCAGCATTCTGATTGCTCTCCCAAAGAAACTCCACACTGGGTCTCAGGGGGGATGTGATGAAGAGTTTTTAGGGAGAGATTGGAATGCAGGCACCCGGCTGGGAAGCACCATTCTGATCCCTTCCTCCTGATTATTCTTTGCCACTTCCCTGCTGGGTTATTCAGGATTGAGTAGAGGCTGGGGAAAATTGCAAGTAGCTGCGAGGCAAAATGCTGCCACGCAGCAGCTTGCGTGAAATTGACACCTACCATCGAGGCAAAAGTGAAGAGTGAGCCCGGAGCAGCACTAGTGGGAAATCACCCATGGTGTGTATCCTGAAGCCTTTAATGATGGGAGGAGGTTTTTTCTCATGGCTCACCAATCTAGAAGGAACCTCTTTACTGCTGGACATCCATTATATGACCTTTGAAAGTGCCTGTGAAAGTGCCTTTGTTGTGAATTTCATCCAGTGTGATTGTTTAAAGTTATACATTGGAGGTATCACCAGACCACTGAAATTAGGAATTATGGAACACATCACAAGAAATAAATGACAAACAAGGGAAGCACCACTCACAGAGCATTTTGCCTCTCAAAACCACAAAGAAGACCAGTTTAGATGTGGTGTGCTCTTTGTTGCAGACTCAAAACTTCCATTGGCTATGAAGGAGTTACTTTGCCAGGAACACAGGCGGATCTTTAAATTAAACACCTTGATCCCTAATGGTTTGAGCACTGATTTTGATTTGAGTTGTTTCTTGTAAGATTTAGTTGGTTGTATACAAGTAGGTTTTTTCAGGTCAGTTTTCCTTCCTTTGGTCACCCAACAGTTTCATTAGAAATTTTATTCTTAGAAATGAAAAAAAATATAAAATAGGATATTATGTACTGATGTAAATTGTGTCAGAATATTGTGACTCCAGGTTGTCAGTGCATATTTAATAGTGAACGTTGTGGGTTAACCACCACCACTATTGTAGAAGCCTAACTGGCAGAAAGAAAACTTGTCAGTGGAGTGGATGGAGAACTAGTTGAAGGAGAATTGTTGAAACTTTATTTCAGTGAGTATGTATGTGCTTCCAACTGGGGATGTAGTAAATATGTTGTAATTTAGTGGATGTGACATAAAAGTATATTTTCAGTTTCACAGCTAAAGAGTACCAGCTATCTGAAGAAGCAAAACGTGAATGTGGCCGTGAAGCCAGCCGTGTATAGCTGCTGCTCATATAAGACGTAGAACCTTTGCTCTCCTGAAGTTTGTTTTTATACAAAGGATTTGTGGACTTTACTTGAGTTTTCCCTTTGTATCATGTACTTTTTGATCCTAGCTCTTTAAGAATATATAAGAATAAATCTTTAACAAAGACCACTGAAATTAAGAATTATGGAACACATCACAAGAAATAAATGACAAACAAGGGAAGCACCACTCACAGAGCATTTTGCCTCTCAAAACCACAAAGAAGACCAGTTTAGATGTGGTGTGCTCTTTGTTGCAGACTCAAAACTTCCATTGGCTATGAAGGAGTTACTTTGCCAGGAACACAGGCGGATCTTTAAATTAAACACCTTGATCCCTAATGGTTTAACAAAGATTTAGAACTGTTTGAATTGTTTTGCACAATATAATTGCTATGGATGGTAGCTGGAGATTTCCAGGCAACAGAGATCAATTCGCCTGAAGAAAATGGCCACTTTGGAAGGTGGAATCTATGGCATTATACCCCATTGAAGTCCCTCCCCTCCCCAAAACCCACCCTCCTCAGGCTCCACCCCCAAAATCTCCAGGTGGTTCCCAACATAGAGCTGGCAATCCTACCCACCAGGGGTAGAGGCTGACATTGAAAGTGTGCTTAGTTCCCCATGGCATGCCCTTTGATGTGTAGGCTAGGAAATGCATGGCACAACAGGCTGGCCTGTTAAAGCTTTCAGCCAGAGTAGAAGTGCTGATAACACTAGATCCCTTTGAGCAGCCCAGTAGGAAGGGTAGCCTGCATCAAGAGATGGGGGAAATAAGTGGAATGCAGAGCAGCTGTTAAATAAACAGACCCAAGTTGCATGCCTGACTTCTTTATTTGGCTGGTGAGGGAGGAGGAAAGTGGGTACCCTGTTGTTCTAGCTACAGACAACAAGAGATCAGACTTGGACTATTTCAAAAACTAACTTTCCACATCAGCGATCAGGAACACATTAAGGTTTAACTCGATTGTTAATGAAAATCTACGATTCATCACCAATATGCTCATATCAAGGCACTGCATTATGTTCATGGTCCACCGAGAAATTATGCAGAGCGTCTTTGACACTGCAGTGTTTCATTGCTGAAAAACACAATAATCAAAACAGGATGTAAAACTCACAACCTTGAACATGTTAGGATTCAAGATTCATTATTCCCAAATCACTCTGCTTGAGTTAGTGAATTTAGACTGGAATAGCATTTCGAGAACTGCACCATGAGCCAGAGAAACAACATTCAAATCTATGAGAGTTCAGCTCCTGACTGGGGCCCTCTTCAAATAATCAAATAATTAGTTTTGCAAAATGGAGCTGGAGTTTGTTTTCTGTGAAATGAAGCCGCAATACCATAAGGCAAGCCACTATTGAAAGTACAGTCAAAAGCAGCTTGTGATGCAATGTAGTTGTGATAATATCACATGGCAAGTGTCTGTCCTCCAACATACAGATTCCCAGCTCCTTCAGCCTCGCCTCAGAGAATGTGGTCTACACTAATTAATTAATTATCATAAGGCATTGTGTGTAGAATAGCCAGGAGATCCTGAGATTGTCGGCAGCTGCAAGTTCTAGCTCTTAACTTTATGCTAGTGGCTAGCTAGACTTGTTTTTAGGGGCTGAGAGAGCTCTGAAAGAGTTGGCCTTATGTGGAGGAGTGGGGAATCGAAACTTTTCCTCCAGATTAGACTCCACCGCTCTTAACCACTACACCACACTGGCTCTCTTATGGTCTCCACTCATCACCAGCTTTGTTTCCCTACTCAGCTTATCGACATCCCACTTAAACCATGATACCCAAACCTGAACACAATACTCCAGGTGAGGCCTAATCAAGGCAATGTACAGTGGCACCAATACCTTGTGTGAACTTGAGACTACTGCTAATGCAGCCTAAAATCACATTAGCCTTTTTTTACTGCTGCATCAGACAGCTGGCTCATATTAAACTTGTGGTCCACTACAACCCACCAATCTTTTCCCCCAGGTAGTACTATTCAGCCAGGTTTTATCCATGCAATATTCTGTACAACTGATTTTTATTACCCAAGTACAACATTTTATACCTGTCCCTATTAAATTTCATTTTATTTGCCTGGGTCCAATCCTCCATGGTATCCAAGTCCAGCTGCATCTTACTCCTATCCCCAAAAGTATTAAGTACCCCACACAGTTAAGTATCATCTGCAAACTATGGTTTGTGGTACCCCACTACCAGGCCCTGCCTATTGCCACTGATCAGCTGGCCAGTGGGAGAACTTACCAGGAGAGAGGGAGGCCCAGGCCATGTCACTGGCAAATTGGCAACATCACTTCCAGTGTGCACAAGAAGTGAAATCATCACATCGGTGTCCAGGTGACACTCTGGTATTTTGACAAAAACTCTACGGTAGAAGCCATTTTTACCAAAGGTTTTGCCCAACTACCAGAGTGTCACTACAGTGTCACAGCATGATAATGTTACTTCTGGTATATGCCAGAAATGACATAGCCACATAATCAGCGAGCCACATAATCAGCGACATTGTCTGGGCCTCCCTCCCACTCCTGGTAAGCCCCCCCATCCCCTGCCAGTTGCCAGGAGGGACCTGGGGACCCTAATCTCTAGAACCACTCACACAGACAGAAACTGATCACACACGTTTACAACTGGTGGAACTGGAAAAGGTTTTTCTCCCTCATCTGAGTCATTTATAAAGGTGTTAAACAATACTGGGGCCAAAAGAGACCCTCAAAACACTTCACATCAACTCCCTCCAGAACCACAAACTATCACTCTTTGTATACATTCCTTACATCTCATTCATTGAGATTCTATAATGGCTTTGCTGTGTCCTCCCATGTGCCTGTTGTTTTGTGAAGTCAGAATTGATACTTGCTCCCCATGCCCTAAATTTTATTTATCCCGCCATTCCCAAAGGGGGCCAAGGAGTCATGCTGAGCTCCAAAAGGCTCTTACTCTGCTTTCGTCTTCTGTGTAATTTATTTATCTTTCTGTTTGTTTGAATTGTCTGAGTTTTTCTAGACACATCTCTTGGATTTATGAATTAATATTAGACCCCAGATGGAGGAGCTTTTATTGGATAAACAATTTTGGTAGGGAGATGCGAATGTTAACATTGTGGATGAAGAGTGGAACTCTATTCACCCTTTGACTAAATCCGATTCCATTTGGATGACTTATAGGAGAGAATATTTTTTTATTTTATTCACTGGTTCTATTACTCCCTCAATAAACTACATAAATTCAAGGAGAGAGAAAAAATGGTCTATGATGGCTAGAAAATTCAATAGCAATGCACAGTAGGAACCAATGAACATATATTTCAGTTTACCACTGTTTGGTGCTCAGATGGCTGATTGTCTTGTGTGTACTTTCAGAAGCCTGAGATCAATATTCCACAAGACTCCTAAAGCACTGCTGATGCCACTTCCATAAATGCATCATAGCATAGAAAAAGCCATTTCCCAGGGGATCCTGATATCTATAGGGCTTAAATCACATCTTACACCTCAGAAGGAGATTTCTAGAATGATTAGCCAGATAGGCTTGCCTTCATGCTCAATGTATTCATCCAACTTTTTATGAGCCAATGACAGCCTGAGCCGGCTTTACAGTTATTGTGGCACGCTGTGCCACATAAGCATGCTCCCCACTTGTGCCTTGCCATGACTGTGATCAAAATTAGGGATGTCTAAATACCCACCAGTCTGACTCATGTCCTGTTCACCGGTCACGACCAGGGCACTGATTTTTCGATGATCAGTTTGACTGTTCGTAGACCATTCATGGCTGTTCATCACATTGTTTCACTACATTACTTCCTAACGATGCAGTACAGTGCAGTTGGCTTTCTGTGCATGTGTAGTCTCACACAATATACTACCCCTCTTGCCACTTAACAGCTCTGCTCAGCAAGCAATTGTTTGAACAGACAAATCAGCCACAAATCATAACAATCCGTCATACACAAATGTGTTGCTTGAATAAAATCCTATCCTTTGGTATTTGTCCAAACAGGCCCTAACGATGCTAATGGCTGCCTGATGAATTGGTAGAATTTTTTGTGCATGCTGGGTTTTGCAAAAACCCAATGAAAACCTGTTCAGCAAGTGCAAATCGAACAGGCTGGGTGATTGGCTCATGCTTGACCAACACCTTTGACTAAACCCAGCTCAACTATTTAACATGTTCATGGTGCAATTTGTAGCACCCTTAATCAAGGTACACATGTTTAAGGGCTGTTTGACCATACTGAGGATCTTTGGTTGCAAAAGTGTCACCCTACACCATTGCGAGGAATTTCTGAAATGGCCAGAATTTCAGTGTGTTCTTAAGACAGATTTGTTTTACGACAGCTTGAGAAAATAGCTTCTGCTTTCAACCGTATGTTCTATACTGAATTAACATAAGGCTTGGATGGTGGGGACTGCCACTCTGGCGCCTAGAGGCCCTCTGCCTACAAATCTAATTCAATGTTATTTCAGCAAAGGGCTTAATGAGCATAAATATCCTCTTAGATCTGTAGCTGTCCTTTCCTTCAAGACAATCAAGAAAATCATATATGCTTTAGAGAGCATGTTGGAGACTGGCTTGGATCAAAAGAATACAACAAAGGATCAGACTAGTAGTCACAACATGCAGGTCGTACCTTTTGTCCTCCAAGAAAGATGGTAATGGGTCCCAGTGTTCCCTCTCAGCTGAGTTAGTGTGAGCTAGCTCACAGTTTTTTAGCCTCTGCCTCACCTACTTTTGTCTTAGCTCAGGAAGGATGGCTCCTGAGCAAACTAATTTATGCGGTAACCAAAGTGCTCACTCACAACTTTAAAGCCCGTAGCTCACAAAGTAGAATATTTGCTCACAAGACTCCACAGTTTACAGGGAGCATTAGTGATGGCACCTGAGTGGATTGAGACAATGACTTGATTGCATCTTTATTTCCATGCTGGATAGCAGGAAGACCATCAAGTCATTCATCAGGTAAGTATGTCCATATATAGGTTAAGTATGTTTGGTCACAAGGAGGCTTTGTCTAATGGGACGATGTTTGTGGAGGCCCCTCGGACAACCACCACAACATCGAACATCTATTAAACCTTCATTCCTACTGGCGAGGGTGGAAGCCACCACAGGACTAGACTTGACTGGCTTGGATAACTGTTTAGCACTGCATGTTCCAAATGCCCCTAAACCTCCTAGCCAGGAGCAGATGCTTTCTCTGACTTTTTAGTTCCCTTTTCGGCCTTTATGGGGTGTTGTGGCTGCTCTTTATGCCATCAAGAGAAGAGTGGGTGGTCCCTCTTCTGATGATCGTGGCACCAAGTCAGTTCTTCCAGTCCAGATGTCTGTATCTGTACTGATCTTAGAGCCACCTGATTTCAGCTGAAGACAAACAAGTATTATTAAAGCAGCTTGGTTTTTTTCCTCTGGCAGAAACACATTTCTTCCTCCCCTTTCCACCATTGACTGTGATCAGATAGGATTTATGGGGTTTTGAAACAACCCACAAATTTGCAAAACCCATTTCCTGAAGGCAAAGGTGGTTGGGGATGGTGCCCTGTTACCGGTCTTCACACTCAGTTTTCTGTACTTACTGCATGACTTACAAGCATCATGGCATGATGGTTGCAATGGAATGTTCAACATCATTTTTCCACTTGCTGGTTCCTGCAGCATCTGAGACACATTTCTGATTCATTTGCTTTGCATGGGACCATGTTGCCAGAGTCATTTGTCAATGTTATAAGATGCACTGGCTGTAAACCTTCCTCTGTTGACTGAGTGGGGTGATTGCTGTTCCCAGATATGTTTCAACCCAGGCAGGTTCATATCTTGAACTGTTTTCATCTGGTTTCAATTTGACCTGCATGCACACACTCTGTTACTTTTTCGATAATGCTCTCATCTGTACAGATCTACCTTGTAGTTCGCTGTTATAGCCAATCTGGGGTTTTATCCCAATATTTGTCTTTTGCTTACCAGAGCATACATTTCATGCCTGAGAAGTCTCGAAATTCAATTTTCCTCCATCCTCTTTGAATTTTTCTTTGGAATTATTCTATTGTGGAAGTAATTAGACAATTGTCTACCAGGAGTGGCTCAGTAATGTATATAATTTCATTCTGAATAAATTTCAATACCAAAAAAGAGGGAAGGAAATCACCATGGCTGCCTATGTAATCCCATGTGTTAGCAGAAAAAACCTCAAAGAAGATGCAAATCATGTTGAAATCAAAAGAGGACTTTTATGATGAGCACATTACAGCATGTTTATTTATGTGAATTTTTAGTTTTCTCAATTCTGACATTTCTGGGCATTAACAAGAGAGTTCTATTGTACTATAACAGCTTTACAGAATGATTCTATAGTAGACTCAAGTTATACTTGCAGGTTGGGGTAGGATTATTCTTAAATCCCTTTGACCAGCAGAGCACAACATTATGCCCTGGGGGGGGGGGGAATTACACCAGCGTGAGATAACTTTGTGGTAGCATCTTTGTGACTTCTTCACCAGTAGGGGGAGGGGGAAATGGGCAAACTGGAATGTTATTGGGGGAAATAAGTCTGTGCAAATCCTATGCTCACCTGCAGCATTGGGTGGATTTACTTTTAACCCTATCAATAGAGTCAGTACTACTCCCAACCCGCCTTCTCAATATGTATCGCCACAGTGGAGTATAGGATCAGGAATATTGATGTAGACATAGTATACCACAAGTGACATATAAGCCCTGGCCAGGGAACATCTATTTCATAGACCAACATGCACAGTATGGATGCTACATCACTGTGTCCCCATGGCTGAAGAACTTAGAACACGCAAGTGTGGACTTTTGTGATGAGAATATTTCTCAACATCAGTGCTAGTGGCTACAAGGGGAAGCTTTGGCCTCCATGAAGAAGAAGAAGAAGAAGAAGAAGAAGAAGAAGAAGAAGAAGAAGAAGAAGAAGAAGAAGAAGAAGAAGAAGAAGAAGAAGAAGAAGAAGAAGAAGAAGAAGAGAAGATATTGGATTTATACCTTGCCCTTCACTACCCAAAGGTGTCTCAGAGTGGCTTACAAACTCCTTTCCCTTCCCCTCCCCACAACAGACACCCTGTGAGGTAGGTGGGGCTCAGAGAGCTCTTGACAGAAACTGCTCTTTTTCGAGAACAGCTGTGGCCAGAACTACAGCTTGCCCAAGGTCATCCAGCAAGGTGCAAGTGGAGGAGTAGGGAATCAAACCCGGTTCTCCCAGATTAGAGTCTGCATGCTTAACCACTTCACCAAACTGGCTCTCCATGGCCTGGCTGTAAGCCTTTTGGAGGTCTGTACTTGGCCACTGTGGAAAATAGGGTGCTGGACTACATGGACCTCTGATCTGATCTAGCATGGTTTTCAATTATATTCCATGTCCCATCTACAATATGGAGGAATGTGGTATTGGTCTACTTTGTGTTGTACTGAGATAATAGAATGAGAAGGTCTTTAAATAATCCTCATGGATGCTATAGAGGAGGAGGAGGAGGATAAAGGGCCTCCCATTTATAGCAATTAGTCAATTATATTTGTGACTTTTATTGATTTTGCATACAAACAATAGGTCTGAAGAAAAGACAAACCCCTTTAAGGACAGATGGTGACTTGCTTAACTTCGTGGTGAACCATAAAACTTTCTGCATCATTTTTTGGGCTCAAAACTAAATAAATATGTTTTGATAGGTGCCTTAGGAGCAGGTGGCAGCATTCAGACCTGCTGACCAGTGAGAATTACCTTTGAGGTTCTGGTAGGCTTTGGATGCAGAATGTGACAACACAGCGAGAGTTAGAAAGACTTGAATAGCAAAACCACATGGTTTCAAATTTAATTTGAGAAATCCATCACCGCCCGAGCTGCCTGTTGGACAGGCTGCCTGTGCTCCCAGGAGCAAAAAGAAAAAAGAAAAAAAAAAGGCAGCACAATAAGGTAGCTCAGGTTGGCTGTGGTTGGTGGTGCATGCTGAAAACTTGGCAGTGCTAGGGCACTGGTGTGCACTACAGAAACTATGCCTGTGTTCCATGGTGGTGAATGCCTCTTGTGCAGATGAGAAGGAGAATGCTGAGATAATACCTGCCACCCATGTTGGTTTTGGGGAAATACAGGTGTGCCTGTATATAAAAAATGCTGCCCGATTAGTCAGGGACATTTAATTAAGTGATGAAAAGATCAAAAGGAACATGTATTTAATTGATCACAAGATTAATTTTACTAGTTTCCTTTAATCGATTTAACCAATTCATTTCTCCAACTGATTTTATTATTGCAGCTCTGATTAGTCTTATTTTCCATTATCGCCAAATACGAAACACACAGATGACAACTTTTAGTGGGCTGACCTTTTGTGGATTTCTGTAATAAATGCCAAACACTTCCTCCAGTTCCACCTTCAGTCTGAATGTTGTGGCTTCTGTGCCCCGAGTATCTTAAAGGTTAAAGTCTCTGCTTTTAACAGTTAGAAAAACCTCCATGTTTCCCTAGTGAATCTGTGCAACAAGCTGGTGGGAGAAAGTCTGACAGATTGCCAGCCCCATGCTGTGGTCCTGTCATGTACGCAAGTATGTAACTATGACAATAGGAACCCTTTAAAAAAGAGAGAGACACACAGAGAGAAATTCTAAAACAAGCAGGTGTACAAGGTGCCAAGACTTGTAAAAAGGCGAGGTTGGTTACCAGCAGAAATTTTATTAACTATTATATTTTCCCCAGTGTAAGCTGCTGACAACGTGGTGTGTGAATGTGTGTGTGTGGGGGGGGGAACCAAACCTACCCATTGCTTTCGACCCTATGTGGCCCCAAAGTGCAGAAAGAGACTGAGAAATCTTGGTGGGGATGCCACCCAGAGAATGGCTGATGGGATGCAGATGCAAACACTCAGTTTGCATCTAATTAAAGAGGAAGGGATTCCTATGTGGTTAAATTTGCATAATTTTGTATAAGGAAAAACAATCAAGCCGAAGCAAGTAGCATATCGTGTTTTCAGAATATGCGTGTGTGGGTCAGAGCAGGCACCACCCTAGAGGCGTCTGTTCCTGTGAGGCAGGGAAAGGGCTTTGCCCTTCTGAGACAGCAGCCAGGATCACTTTTGATAAATACCTGGACTGAATACTTGTGCTTACTAGACAGAGGCACGTACAAAATATCTCTATATATGTAGTTTTACGGTGGGAAAACACTGTAAAAACTGACTTGTGAAATCCAGTTTCTATAATTCTGAGTATTACTATAACTATTCAGTGTGACACCAGGCCCTAACCCATCACACCTCTGGACCCTACCCATGACATCATCCAATGAGTCTCAAGGTTTAGGATAATGAATACCTGGCAACCCTAGCTACCTCTCCATGTCCACATGTCCACTCAACATATAAATTCTGGCTAGAGGCCTATTTTTCTCTTCCGTTATATTGCAGTGGCAGTTCTGCACAGCAGCCAACTCTGCTGTGTGTATAAGCCCTTAAGTAGATGACAGAATGCTAGATAAATTAAAGGATGCTGGATCCATGATGCCCTGAAACAGCTGCCCATTATTTTTTTTGGTCCTGAAGACCCTGTTTGGTGATGTGCTCCGGAGAACTCATAAACATGCTTACATTTTTGTGATAGTGTGTTTGGTCCTAATACAAACTTATGAAACGGATGTTGTTTTTTAGAATTCTTCTGCGGACCAACTCAAATACTTATAACTGTTATATCTTTGGGGAAATGCTGAATTTCATTGCCAAAAAAGAAGGATTCTTCAAATAGAGGAAGATCATCTTCAGATCAGACTTATAGTGTTTGCTTGACCTCCAACCGGTAAGTTTCAACCTACCTAGTCAATTACCTAAAATGAATTTCCAGTTTTGTTAATATAAGGACTGTCACATTTTATCTCTGTACCTTATGAGGGACCTACCTATGTGTTCGATTTGTTGCTCGAGAGATCTCTGGTTAATTGCTAGCTTTTATATTCTGAAAGGGACAGTGGCCTTCTCTGTCCCAGTAGCCTTTGGTGTATCTTGAAAACTGTTTTGCATCCAGGAACACCAAATCCAATTAGTGAACATTACAGGCTATATTTCATGTCAAAATTCTGTATGTTGTAACCACGGATCCTGACCTAAAACACCCCCTACTTGTTTTCATTTTGAATTATTATTTCTACCCCACCTTTCCCAAAGGCTCAAGGTGGCTTACAACAAATCAAAGGATATAACAGTTTTTAAAAATGTTTGAAACAATACACAAACCCACCTCCCAGAATGCCAGATCTTTTACCATTCAATCTTTGTTTCAAGCGCAACCAAAGGACCTACTAAATTATACATTTTCCTCAAAGATACCAAAGAAGTAGCACATCCAAAGTGTCAGGGCCATTCCACAGGATCAGGGTATTGATTGAAAAATTTTATGACTGGGCTGAAAAAGATCTCAGCCCCCTGCCACACGGCAGGGGAAAAGCCTCTAAAAGCGCGGCTTTTAAAAGCCGCACCAAAGTTGAGACGCCGCGGCGGGATCCCACGGATCCCCTGGCCGCGGCGCCTTTTCTCCCCGGCACGATCAGACGCCGGGGAGAAAACACGGCCCTGATGGGGAGCCTGTCGAACTGCGCATGTTGGAGCATGTGCAGTTCGGCTAGGAGCCGTGGATGCGCCGGCGCAAAGATGCGCCGGCGATCTGACAGCCCAGTGTGCAGCGTGTCGTCCGGATGAACCACCTCGGGTAGGTGGTTCACTTTTGACGTGCCTCATCGGGGGAAGGGCCGGATCGGAGACGGGAGCGCAACGCCAGCCAGATGTTGGCGTGGGATCGCGCCCGTTTGCTCCGTCTCCAATCCGGCCCACTCCAGGCCCAAAACGCCTCGTATGAACGGGGCCTCAGTATACCTAGAAGGATGCATAGAGGGCAATGGTTGCTGAGAGGAGTAAAATTTATGTGTGCTGAGAGGAGTATAATTGACATATGGATTCATATAGGAAAAGGCAATACTTCAGATATGTTTAAGAGTTTGGGAGAACTCAGAATACTGCTCACTGTTTTGTGATGCTTTTTGTTGGTCCTCATAAAACATGAAACATAAATTGTTTGGGGTGTGTGTGTTTTTTATGGACCAACACGGCTAACAACCATCTTTGTCAAGGGCAACCAGTATGCCAAGATAAGGACAATGGTTTCTTGCAAATCATAAATGAAAAGTGTGCAATGATTATAGGAGTTGAATTTGAGCACAAGTAATCAGATAGCACATTATGCAAACCTTGTTCATGCAGGTTTATCTCTTAGCAAGCCACTGTCTCTGATTATTTTTTCCATCCTAAAATAAATATTGTCTAGACATTAGTTGCGCTATCCACAATGATGTACAAATGAAAAGTCTGTGATCAGAAAGCCCCAGTCAGTGACTAGAATGAATTAGCTGAAGAAGCAACGTAACTGGAAGCTGCTAGATGTATGTACTTTACGATGGATTTCTTTTGTAAGAAAGAACCATCCATACATATCTTGAGTTCTTCCCCTCTTCCCTATAACCTTCCCATTTATAGGTGTATGTTTTTGGTTTTTAATTGAGTGTGTGTGTCAGGGTGGCGGCGGCTGGAGACCTCCCAGAATTACAACTGATCACCAGGCAACAGAAATCGGTTCCCCTGGAGGAAATGGCAGCTTTGGAGGGTGGATTCCATGGAATCATACCCACCTCGAGCTCCTTCCGCTGCCCAAATTCTGCCTTCTCCAGGCTCCGCCCCCAAATCTCCAGGAATTTCCCAAGCCACAGCCAGCAACCCTAGTGTGTGTCTGTGTTAAAGCTTGCCCTACTGGGTGGAAAGATGGCTTAGAAAATGTTGTACAGTAACATAACAAATAAACTTTTAAGAGCACTTATATCAAGATGGAATGTCATGACGGATGTGCAGATGACCCATCCATGCCTTGACTCACTGCGGGAGGAGGGAGAGTGGGAACGAGTGCGCCCCTGCTTCCATACAATTGCTGAGTCATTGCATGGTATGAATGTCCCTTCCCCATGATCAGCGATGCCACTTTCCAAATGTTGCTGAACACAGGAAGGGCAGCCCCGTAGCTAACAACTTTTTTGCTGGGGGGGGGCAGTGTTTTGCTTGCAGGGCCGGCCATTATATGTCTGGGTGGAGCTGCTACACCATGCTTATACTTCTGAGTAATAACTAATAAATGAATAATACAAGTGCCTTAAAAATGGCCAGAGTGATAGAGTTTTTAAAAATCAGTGGAAATAGACCCCCCCCCATTCTTACAGAAAGTGCTTAGTATCATATTAGCTTTCCAATTCCAGCTGGAGATGCCCAGAACTGAAACAAGAACCAGCCCGCCCAACAGACACCCTCCCCAACAGTAAAATAATAACAACAGGGATGTACTAAAAGGAATGACAGGATTGCCCATTGGAAACAATGGGAGAGATTTGAAGGCCCATTGGAAATAATGGGAACCAGGAGTGTCAATTGATTTGCATAGGCTCCATTGAAATACCTTACAGCTCAAGAAGAGTTGCAAAGAAAATGTGGAATGGATTTTCCATTAAGATCTCTGGAATGACAGCCCCCAGAGTGGAATGACAGCCCCTGGGAGTAGCAGAAGCATTCTGGGACTGGATTGACAGGCCCCAGAGTGGAATGATAGCCCCTGGGAATAGAATCTGTGTGCTGGGATTGGACCTGTCAGGCCAGTCCCAGCACACAGATTCTATTCCTAGGGGCTGTCATTCCAGTGCCAGAATACTCCTGCTACTCCCAGGGGCTGTCATTCCACTCTGGGGGCTGTCATTCCAGTTCCAGAACATATTTACTACACCCAGGGGCTATTATTCCACTCTGGGAGCTGTCATTCCAGAGACCTTAACAGAAAATACATTCCACATTTTCTGT